>NC_069505.1:304633378-304928378 GCF_027579735.1 Bombina bombina | reverse complement strand
CCACGCACCCTTCATTTTTTCCCAGTTTGTTTGACTGTGAGCCTGAATTGTGTGGCTGTTTAGGGACCCAGGTTTTGGAAGAGACCTTGACGTGGTACCTGGGCTTGTCCCATTTGGCCAGATGCGGTGACTAACTCTTCCATTGTTACTTTTTATCTTAGTTGTGAGCTTGTAAGTATATATTTGTTGTAATTTACCCATTTGGAACGTGCACCCAGACATGTTAACTGTTAACATGTTAACTGGGGTTAACTGCCTGTGGCTCTGTGGACGGTGCAGCTTCCTGAGAGTGCTGCTTTTGCACCCAGGTCTGTGCATGTTGCAGGGTCATGGGATGTGTACCCGGTCCAGCCTGAGAGTGCTGTCCCCTTTCGTGTTTTATATATATATATATATATATATATATATATATATATATATATATACAGGTGGCCCTCGTTTTACAACGGTTCAATTTACACCGTTTCAGAATAACAACCTTTTTTTCCAGTCATGTGACTGCTATAGAAAAGCATTGAGAAGCATTGCATCTATTAAAATAGCCAGTAGGTGGAGCTGTCCGCTTGTGTTGCAGCAAAGCCAAGCAAGCTGAAATTAATCAGTTTAACCAGACCTGAGCTATTGAGCAGATTTCAAACGAACAAGATCTTCCTGTCTATAAATCAGTCCAAATTGAAATGCATAGAATGAACTGTTTGCAGAAAAATGCAAGTGAAGTCTGTGTTGTGTGATTATTTTGTTAGGCTTATAATGCTGTTTAGCAAATGTTTTTGTTCATTTAACTTAGTTTAATTATATATTCTGTGTTGTGTGATTATTTTATTATGTTTATAATGCTGTTAAGCATTTAAAGTCTTCATTTCAAAGCTTTAAAAATAATGTATTAGGTGTTACTTATGACAATTTTGAGAGGGGCCTGGAACCTAACTCCCTCACTTCCCATTGACTTACATTATAAACTGGGTTTCAATTTACAACGGTTTCAATTTACAACCATTCCTTCTGGAACCTAACCCCGGCGTAAACTGAGGGCTACCTGTATATATAAAATGTATTTTTGTTAAATATATATATCTATATATTTATATATATCTATACTCTTATTTATTTTTAATATTTATGCGAATAATGTTTATTAGATATTGTATGTAGGAGTTCAACACTTTATTTTAATGTATTTATGTTGTGTTTAATGTACATATATTTTTAGCCCTAACCCTTTACGCAAGGTTTTTAGTCACGCTAACCCAATGTTTAAAAAATATTTTGTGTGTTCGTGTTTTAACTCTGAAAAAATGGTAATTTCAGCGTTAAAACAGTTCTGCAGTCATTTCAAGTCTTGTCGGTATAGCTGTACCGCAAGTCTTTTAGCCTGTAATGCAACGTCAGTACTGCACTCGTAAAAATTACATTTTTTCATGGGATTTCCATAGCGCTGCCATTACGAGTTTTGCGGTGAGGCTAAAAAACCTGCGTTACAGCCTAAAACGACAAGATCCGTAATGCTACAGTACACTAAACACCCATAAACTACCTATTAACCCCTAACCCTATTAACCCTATTAACCCTCCCGCATCGCAAACACTATATTAAACTTATTAACCCCAAATCTGCAGCTCCCGACATTGCCTCTGCTAAAAAAAATATTAACCCCTATTCCACCACTCCCCGACATCGTCAGCACTATAATAAAGATATTAACCCCTAAACCGCCGCCCTCCCGCATTGCAAACACTATTTAAATATTATTAACCCCTAATCTGCTGTCCGCCCACATCACCCCCACTATACTAAAGTTATTAAGCCCTACAATAGAATGAGAGCTGCTTAAATCCTATTGACTGATTCAGCCAATTTTAGCAGCTCTAATTCCTATTGGCTGATTCAAATTTTTCAGCCAATAGGAATGCAAGGGATGCCATCTTGAATTGTGTACCTTGCATTGAATATTCAGTTTACGGCAGCGACCATATGAATAGGATGCTCCACGCTGGATGTCTTCAGGATGGAACCGCTCCACGCCGCCAGGATCAAGATAGAAGATGCTGCCTGGATGAAGATTGAAGATTCCGCCTGGATGAAGACTTCTCGCCGCTTGGATGAGGACTTTGCCGCTGGGATGAAGATTGAAGAGGCCGCCTGGATGAAGACTTCTCGCAGCCTGGATGAAGATCGTTCAATCGGGACTTCAAAAACTGTAAGTGGATCGTCTGGGATTAGTGTTAGACTTTTTTTTAAGGGTTTATTGGGTGGGTTTTTATTTTAGATTAGGGTTTGGACAGCAAAATAGCTAAATGACATTTTAAGGGCAATGCCCATCCAAATGCCCTTTTCAGGGCAATGGGTAGCTTAGGTTTTTTAGATAGTTTTTTTATTTTGTGGGTTTGGGGGGGTGAGGGTTTGTAATGTTAGTGGGTATTTGTATTTTTATTTCATGAAAAGAGCTGATATCTTTAGGGCAATGCCCTACAAAGGGCCCTTTTAAAGGCCATTGGTAGTTTATTCAAGATTAGATTTTTTATTTTGGGGTGTTTTTTATGGGTATTAGAATAAGAATATGTTTTATTATTTTGCATAATTTGTTATTTTGTGTTATGTATTATTTTAGGGGGTGTTATTTTTTGTAGCAAAAGAGCTGTTTAACTTAGGGCAATGCCCTTCAAAAGGCCCTTTTAAGGCCCCCCAAAAGGCCATTTTAAGGGCCCTTGGCAGTTTAGGGGTGGGGGTTTGTATACTGTTAGGGGGTGTTTGTTTTTTTGTAGCAAAAGAGCTTTTTAACTTAGGGCAATGCCCTACAAAAGACCCTTTTAAGGCCCCCCAAAAGTCCCTTTTAAGGGCCCTTGGTAGTTTGGGGGGGGTGGGGGCTTGTATACTGTTAGGGGTGTTTGTTTTTGTTAAAGAGCTGTTTAACTTAGAGCAATGACTTACAAAAGGCCCTTTTAAGGGCCCCCAAAAGGCCCTTTTAAGGGCCCTTGGTAGTTTATTCTAGTTTAGGCTTTTTTATTTTGGGGTGTTTTATTTTTTTAAAGGGCATTAGAATAGGAATATTTTTTTATTTTTTTTTGATAATTTAATTTTTTTTTGTAATGGTAGGTTTTTTTATTTTTTGTAATGGTAGGTTTTTTATTTTTTGTAATGGTAGGTTTTTTTATTTTTTGTAATGTTAGGTTTTAGTATAAGGCAGGTTGGGTTTTATTTCACTTGTAAGTTTATATTTACTTTAACTAGGTAGTTAGTAAATAGTTAATAACTATTTACTAACTAGTCTACCTAGTTAAAATAAATACAAACTTGCCTGTGAAATAAAAATAAAACCTAAGCTAGCTACAATGTAACTATTAGTTATATTGTAGCTAGCTTAGGCTTTATTTCACAGGTAAGTTCATATTTACTTTTAAATAGGTATTATTTAGTTAATAGTCATGTGATGATCAGGGGGCAATCAGAAGATGCTTAGATACAAGGTAATTACAAGGTAATTACAGAGGTAAAAAGTATATTAATATAACTGTGTTGGTTATGCAAAACTGGGGAGTGGGTAATAAAGGGATTATCTATCTTTTTAAACAACAACAATTCTGGTGTTGACTGTCCCTTTAACTTCCTTTTATTAATATACTATTAAAGTTTTAATATAATAATATACTATTAAAACAAGTTAGATAAAGCCAGAAACCCAGGTTAGCTTGAACTCTAAATATACCTTGTTAAGTATATGTTTGCCAAGAACTTTAGCTATTTCTTACAGTACAAAAAAGAAACAACAAAAAAAAAAAACTTCAACATATCAAGCAAGAAAACTGACAATGAATTTGCATTAATATTTATGCAATTGAAAGTTTTACCCCCTGTTAATAGTATTGAATTGTATTCTGATTGTGCTTTGCCAGTAGGGGGTGACTCAGTATAGTCATTTTCGCTAGATCCCAGTTTACATTCGGTCCAAATGGTTTGCAGGAATCTTGTCTATTCTTTTGACTTTTTCCCTTTTGATATATCAGCTGGGATTTGGATGCCATCTGGCCCTGGCAATTTTCCACAACTTTAAAAATGTAGAACTGTAGCAACTTTATCCTCGTGTACTACAAATAGATACTCACATATGGATGCTTAACGTTTTCCTTTGCAGTCTCCAAAAAACAGCCACTGTGATCAGTAAAGCGGAAGGCGCATTTATCAATAAGCAATTCTTTTTCAATGAAGAAAGCAAAGAAAACATAAATAAATAATATCAAACAGATCAGAGGTTTGTGGAAATAACATGAATATTTATTACAGGAATAAACAAAACATAGTAATATTTAAAAGGTATAAAGAAATCTAAACCAGATTCTTTTTTTTTTTTCCATTAAAAAAATGTGAAGTAAACCCGTGCAGAAAATTTGCAGCTTTTACCTAATATTTTTCAGGCAAAACAATTGCAAATATTTGTAAATGCTGTTATTTAAAGGGATCGTAAAGTCAAAATTAAACTTGCATGATTCAAATAGAGCAGGTCATTTTAAGACACTTTTAAAATCACTTCTATTTTCAAATGTGCTTTGTTCTCTTCGTATCCCTTGTTAAAAAATGAATACGCACATATCTTACACAAGTGGGAGCTGCTGCTAATTGGTGCCTGCACACATTTGTCTCTTGTGATTGGCTACATAGATATTTTCAGCTTCCTGTCAGTAGTGCAATGCTGTCCCTTCAGCAATGTATAACAAAAGAATGAAGATCATTTGATAATAGAATTAAATTGGAAAGTTGTTTAAAATTGTATGTTCTATCTGAATCATAAAAGAATATTTTGGGGTTTACTATCCCTTTAATATGAATGACATAACATTTTCAGTACAGTGTCCCTATAAAAAGATATTAAACACCCAATGATATCCCCAGACTTTATGTTGACCCCTAAAGACAGCTTACAACAGTCTATTTCTACCATTTTGTAGCAAACGGTAGTACCCATCCAACTGCAACACGTACAAAAAACAGACATGTATAGCCCAGAATGGTGGATGTATATTTTTCTATTTTCAGGATTTTTTTTTTAAATCCATTTTTACTGAATAATAAAAAAAAAACCTGTATAAAATCCAAAGGACCAGATTACGAGTGGAGTGCAAACGTTTGCACAAGGGTTTTTGCAATCATTTGCGCGCAGGTCAAATTGTGCCCATATTACTATTTGATTGCAATCGTGTGAGTGCAATCCCGATTGATTTAGGATAGAATAATTACCGCAATTTCAGAGCTGTGGTTAACTGTTTAGCGAAATTAAAAAGTTGCACAAAAAACATCAAATATACATTACAAAGTACAGTCACACTCATAATAACCCTGTCTAATAAATATTATTAAAAAAAAATATTGCACACAAAAGGGCTCAAAGATAGAAGAGGGCTTTAACATAGACATACATACATATACATATCTAATGATGTATATGTATTGATATATTTATGTCTATATATGTGTACATATGTATTAATGTATTTATATGTGTATACATAATTTACAGGCATATATACACATATAAACAGAGGCGTAACTAGAAACCAAAGGGCCCAGGTGCAAGAATCTAAGAAGGGCCCCCCCAACCCCCCACCCTCTTTACATTTAACACAGAAAAAAAATGTGAATCAGATTACATGTCTGCAAAAGGAGGTACCCTGTGCCCACAGTCTGTGAGATGGTCTGACCCGCTATTACTGTATATAGTGACACTGTTTAACCCACCAGTACTGTATATAGTGAGTCAGTGACACAGTCTGTAATCTGCCAGTGAGATGGCTGGCCTGACCCTACCCGCCCCAGTACTTTATAAAGTGACCACACTAGTCTGTGACATGGTCCAGCCCCCCCGTACTGTATATAGTGGTACTGTATAGGCTGACATTGTTTACCCCCCCCCCCCATGCTGTAGTAACAAGGTCTGTAATTTGCTGGTTCCACAAACATACACACACACATATACATGCATAAATAGACACACAGTCACATACATACATACACACATACACACACACACATAAACACATAAACACCAAGGGGTAAAACAGAAACACTAATCCCTGTAGTCAGAGACACTAGGGAAGCATCATGTCACACTCACATGATATCAGTGCAGGTCAACGCTTTTTATTGTAAATTTTTTTTTTTTTTTAAGCTGGGCCCCAGCCCTTGGGGGCCCAGTTGCAATTGCGACCTCTTCACCCCCTGTAGTTTCGCCCCTGCAAATAAACATATAAATACGTATATATAAGTGCATTGGAGCCCTTTGCCGTTAAGTAGATAAAAACATGTAAAAACATATTTATGCAATATTCATTTTTAACAAAGGTTTTAACTATGGGGCCATTTTAATAATGTCTGGTGGACATGATCTGCTGTAGTGGATCATGTGCGCCAGACACTGAATGGCAACAGCATACGCTGTTGGCATTTAACATTGCACAAGCAGTTCTTGTGAACTGCTTGTGCAATGCCTCCCCCTGCAGATTTGCGGCCAATCGCCGCTAGCAGGGGGTGTCAATCAACACGATTGTACAGGATCAGAAGCAGTGGACAAGTTAAGGAGCAGCGGTCTTAAGACCGCTGCTTCTTAACCCCTTTTTCCGTCGAGCCTAAAAGCTTGCGAGGAAACAGCAGCATTAGGGGCCATTCGGCCCTTAATAAATCGGCCCCTATGTATTTACTGTAAATATTTGACATTCCAATATTCAACACATAGCAGAATATGTTCTAAGCATTTTTAAATAGATATTCCTCTATCTATCTGTATATATCTATACCTATATATAATCATGTATATATATATACTGTGTGTATATATATATATATATATATATATATATATATATATATATATATATATATATATATATAAAACAACATTTTAAATTGGGGGAGATAAAAGGCGAATTTAAAATCCTCCACTACGCACACAATATAGAAAAAATAACTAATTGGGGGGTAGTTATCAAGCCGTCAACCTCAAATATGCTGGAATTAAGCAGCTTATTTGTGGCGAGGCTGATTAGCCTTAGTTATCAAAGGCTAGAGACCATCAAAAGTAGAATTTTGTGACGTAAGCTTCGATCCGCCGGACTCATTCCGACACAGATCGATTCTTACGTCACTCCAGATGTTCCGCACACAAGTGCGGCACTCTGACTACTTTTGCTAGTTATCAAAAAACACTTTTCCGGCCCAGCGTACCTGGTTTTCAATCCGCCGCCCTGGAGGCAGCGGATCCCATAGGAATCAATGGGAGTCTGACCATAGCGAAAGTACAAGTTCGCTGCTGCCAGACATCCCATTGATTCCTATGGGAGCTGTCTACACCTAACACCCTAACATGTACCCCGAGTCTAAACACCCCTAAGCTGTCCCCCCCTACACCGCCGCAACTAAATAAAGTTATTACCCCCTAAACCGCCGCTCCCGGAGCCCACCGCAAGCTACTCTATACATATTAACCCCTAAACCGCTGCTCCCTGACCCCGCCGCAACTATAATAAATGTATTAACCCCTAAACCGCCGCTCCCGGACACCGCCGCAACCTACATTATACATAGTAACCCCTATCCTGCCCCCCCTATACCGCCGCCCTCTATAATAAAGTTATTAACCCCTATCCTGCCAATCCCGTACCTCGCCGCAACTAAATAAATAGTTTAACTCCTAAACCGCCGCTCCCGGACCCCGCCGCAACCTATATTAAACTTATTAACCCCTAATCTGCCCCCCCTACACCGTCGCCACCTATAATACATTTATTAACCCCTATCCTGCCCCCCCTACACCGCCGCCACTGTAATAAATTTATTAACCCCTAAACCTAAGTCTAACACTAACCCTAACACCCCCCTAACTTAAATATTAATTAAATAAATCTAAATAATATTTCTATTATTAACTAAATTAATCCTATTTAAAACTAAATACTTACCTTTAAAATAAACCCTAATATAGCTAAAATATAAATAATAATTATATTGTAGCTATCTTAGGATTTATTTTTATTTTACAGGTAACTTTCAATTTATTTTAACTAGGTACAATAGCTATTAAATAGTTATTAACTATTTAATAGCTACCTAGCTAAAATAAAGAGAAATTTACCTGTAAAATAAATCCTAACCTAAGTTACAATTAAACATAACACTACACTATCATTACATTAATTAAATAAATTAACTACAAATAACTACAATTAAATACAATTACATAAACTAACTAAAGTTACAAAAAATAAAAAAAGCTAAGTTACAAAAAATAAAAAAAATAAGTTACAAACATTTAAAAAATATTACAACAATTTTAAGCTAATTACACCTAATCTAAGCCCCCTAATAAAATAACAAAGCCCCCCAAAATAAAAAAATTCCCTACCCTATTCTACATTAAAAAAGTTCAAAGCTCTTTTACCTTACCAGCCCTTAAAAGGGCCTTTTGTGGGGCATACCCCAAAGAAAACTGCTCTTTTGCCTGTAAAAGAAAAATACAACCCCCCCAACATTAAAACCCACCACCCACATACCCCTAATCTAACCCAAACCCCCCTTAAAATAACCTAACACGAATCCCCTGAAGATCATCCTACCTTGAGTCGTCTTCACTCAGCCGAGCCACCGATGGAACTGAAGAGGAGATCCGGAGCGGCAGAAGTGATCCTCCAAGGGGCGCTGAAGAAGTCTTCCATCCGATGAAGTGATCCTCCAGGCGGCGCTGAAGAAGTCTTCCATCCGGGCGATGTCATCTTCCAAGCGGCGCTGAAGAAGTCTTCTATCCGGGCGATGTCATCTTCCAAGCGGGGTCTTCAATCTTCTTTCTTCAGGATCCATCTTCATCCCGCCGACGCGGAACATCCTTCTTTCCCGACGGACTACCGACGAATGAAGGCTCCTTTAAGGGACGTCATCCAAGATGGCATCCCTTCAATTCCGATTGGCTGATAGGATTCTATAAGCCAATCGGAATTAAGGTAGGAAAAATCTGTTTGGCTGATTGAATCAGCCAATCAGATTGAACTTCAATCTGATTGGCTGATTCAATCAGCCAATAAGATTTTTCCTACCTTAATTCCGATTGGCTGATAGAATCCTATCAGCCAATCGGAATTGAAGGGACGCTATCTTGGATGACGTCCCTTAAAGGAGCCTTCATTCGTCGGTAGTCCGTCGGGAAAGAAGGATGTTCCGCGTCGGCGGGATGAAGATGGATCCTGAAGAAAGAAGATTGAAGACCCCGCTTGGAAGATGACATCGCCCGGATAGAAAACTTCTTCAGCGCCGCTTGGAAGATGACATCGCCCGGATGGAAGACTTCTTCAGCGCCGCCTGGAGGATCACTTCATCGGATGGAAGACTTCTTCAGCGCCCCTTGGAGGATCACTTCTGCTGCTCCGGATCTCCTCTTCAGTTCCATCGGTGGCTCGGCTGAGTGAAGACGACTCAAGGTGGGATGATCTTCAGGGGATTAGTGTTAGGTTATTTTAAGGGGGGTTTGGGTTAGATTAGGGGTATGTGGGTTGTGGGTTTTAATGTTGGGGGGGGGTTGTATTTTTCTTTTACAGGCAAAAGAGCAGTTTTCTTTGGGGCATGCCCCACAAAAGGCCCTTTTAAGGGCTTTTAAGGTAAAAGAGCTTTGAACTTTTTTAATGTAGAATAGGGTAGGGAATTTTTTTATTTTGGGGGGCTTTGTTATTTTATTAGGGGGCTTAGATTAGGTGTAATTAGCTTAAAATTGTTGTAATATTTTTTAAATGTTTGTAACTTATTTTTTTTATTTTTTGTAACTTAGCTTTTTTTATTTTTTGTACTTTAGTTAGTTTATGTAATTGTATTTATTTGTAGTTAATTTATTTAATTGATGTAATGATAGTGTAGTGTTAGGTTTAATTGTAACTTAGGTTAGGATTTATTTTACAGGTAAATTTCTCTTTATTTTAGCTAGGTAGATATTAAATAGTTAATAACTATTTAATAGCTATTGTACCTAGTTAAAATAAATTAAAAGTTAGCTATAAAATAAAAATAAATCCTAAGATAGCTACAATATAATTATTACTTATATTGTAGCTATATTAGGGTTTATTTTAAAGGTAAGTATTTAGTTTTAAATAGGATTAATTTAGTTAATAATAGAAATATTATTTAGATTTATTTAATTAATATTTAAGTTAGGGGGGTGTTAGGGTTAGTGTTAGACTTAGGTTTAGGGGTTAATAAATTTATTACAGTGGTGGCGGTGTAGTGGGGGGCAGGATAGGGGTTAATAAATGTATTATAGGTGGCGACGGTGTAGGGGGGGCAGATTAGGGGTTAATAAATTTAATATAGGTTGCGGCAGGGTCCGGGAGCGGCGGTTTAGGGGTTAAACTATTTATTTAGTTGCGGCGAGGTGCGGGATCAGCAGGATAGGGGTTAATAACTTTACTATAGAGGGCGGCGGAATAGGGGGGGCAGGATAGGGGTTACTAGGTATAATGTAGGTTGCGGCAGTGTCCGGGAGTGGCGGTTTAAGGGTTAATACATTTATAAGAGTTGCGGCGGGGTCTAGGAGCAGTGGTTTAGGGGTTAATACATTTATAAGAGTTGCGGCGGGGTCTAGGAGCGGCGGTTTAGGGGTTAGTAACTTTATTGAGTTGCGGGGGGCTCCGGGGGCGCCGGTATAGGGGGTAGAACAGTGTAGTTTAATATGGGTGCTTAGTGACAGGCTAGCAATAAAGCTGTAAAAAAGCCGAAAAGCAGCGAGATAGGATAAGTGATAACTATCACAGTCCGCTGCTCATCGCCCCGTACTTGGAGCGCGGCTTTTTGACAGATTTATTGATAACTTAGGCAAATTTTTTCAGGTCTGCTGCGGCGATGGTAGGCGAGCTTAGGCGAGCCTATTGGGCCAGCGAAGGCAGGAAAGTTGACACGTTGATAACTACCCCCCATTGTGTAGTTCATTAACAAATCTAGACAGGCCCAGGGGCTTGTTTTCCCACAGAAAACCTCTGAATTACATTGTTTTCAATGCAGCAAAGGATTCTGGGTAAGATATGCAAATTAAGTACAAAATGACACACCTTTTTACTTTAGTCTGCTTTTCAGCAGGTTCCCTTTACGCCAAAGTATCGCTGTTCACACAGCTTATAAACTTAGCTAGGGTTAGTGCAGCGATTCATAACCATCCCAGAACAGACTGTTTCGTGTTTTTTTTTCCACTCATCAGCTGGGAGAAGGTTAGAATCACTGCTGGGTGAAGTTGATTCCAGGCAGAATACAACAACATTTTAAATTAGGGGGAGATAAAAGGCGAGTTTAAAATCCTCCACTACGCACCAAATATAGAAAAAAATAACTCATTGTGTAGTTCATTAACAAATCTAGACAGGCCCAGAGGCTTGTTTTCCCACAGAAAACCTCTGAATTACATTGTTTTCAATGTAGCAAAGGATTCTGGGTAAGATATGCAAATTAAGTACAAAATGACACACCTTTTACTTCAGTCTGCTTTTCAGCAGGTTCCCTTTACACCAAAGTATCGCTGTTCACACAGCTTATAAACTTAGCTAGGGTTAGTGCAGTGATTCATAACCATCCCAAGACAGACTGTTTCATGGTTTTTGCCACTCATCAGCTGGGAGAAGGTTAGAATCACTGCTGGGTGAAGTTGATTCCAAGCAGAATACAACAACATTTTAAATTAGGGGGAGATAAAAGGCGAGTTTAAAATCCTCCACTACGCACAAAATATAGAAAAAATAACTCATTGTGTAGTTCATTAACAAATCTAGACAGGCCCAGAGGCTTGTATTCTCACAGAAAAACTCTGTATTATATTGTTTTCAATGCAGCAAAGGATTCTGGGTAAGATATGCAAATTAAGTACAAAATAACACACCCTTTTTACTTCAGTCTGCTTTTCAGCAGGTTCCCTTTACGCCAAAGTATCGCTGTTCACACAGCTTATAAACTTAGCTAGGGTTAGTGCAATTATTCATAACCATCCCAGGACAGACTGTCTCGTGGTTTTTGCCGCTCATCAGCTGGTAGAAGGTTAGAATCACTGCTGGGTAAAGTTGATTCCAGGCAGAATACAACAACATTTTAAATTAGGGGGAGATAAAAGGCGAGTTTAAAATCCTCCACTACGCACAAAATATAGAAAAAATAACTCATTGTGTAGTTCATTAACAAATCTAGACAGGCCCAGAGGCTTGTTTTCCCACAGAAAACCTCTGAATTACATTGTTTTCAATGCAGCAAAGGATTCTGGGTAAGATATGCAAATTAAGTACAAAATGACACACCTTTTTACTTCAGTCTGCTTTTCAGCAGGTTCCCTTTACGCCAAAGTATTGCTGTTCACACAGCTTATAAACTTAGCTAGGGTTAGTGCAGTGATTCATAACCATCCCAGGACAGACTGTTTCGTGGTTTTTGCCACTCATCAGCTGGGAGGTTAGAATCACTGCTGGGTGAAGTTGATTCCAGGCAGAATACAACAAATTTGCTGCATTGAAAACAATGTAATTCAGAGGTTTTCTGTGGGAAAACAAGCCTCTGGGCCTGTCTAGATTTGTTAATGAACTACACAATGAGTTATTTTTTCTATATTTTGTGCGTAGTGGAGGATTTTAAACTCGCCTTTTATCTCCCCCTAATTTAAAATGTTGTTGTATTCTGCCTGGAATCAACTTCACCCAGCAGTGATTTTAACCTTCTCCCAGCTAATGAGTGGCAAAAACCACGAAACAGTCTGTCCTGGGATGGTTATGAATCACTGCACTAACCCTAGCTAAGTTTATAAGCTGTGTGAACAGCGATACTTTGGCATAAAGGGAACCTGCTGAAAAGCAGACTGAAGTAAAAAGGTGTGTCATTTTGTACTTAATTTGCATATCTTACCCAGAATCCTTTGCTGCATTGAAAACAATGTAATTCAGAGGTTTTCTGTGGGAAAACATGCCTCTGGGCCTGTCTAGATTTGTTAAAGAACTACACAATTAGTTATTTTTTCTATATTTTGTGCGTAGTGGAGGATTTTAAACTCGCCTTTTATCTCCCCCTAATTTAAAATGTTGTTGTATTCTGCCTGGAATCAATTTCACCCAGCTGATGAGCGGCAAAAACCATGAAACAGTCTGTCCTGGGATGGTTATGAATCACTGCACTAACGCTAGCTAAGTTTATAAGCTGTGTGAACAGCGATACTTTGGCGTAAAGGGAACCTGCTGAAAAGCAGACTGAAGTAAAAAGGTGTGTCATTTTGTACTTAATTTGTATATCTTACCCAGAATCCTTTGCTGCATTGAAAACAATGTAATTCTGAGGTTTTCTGTGGGAAAACAAGCCTCTGGGCCTATCTAGATTTGTTAATGAACTACACAATTATTTATTTTTTCTATATTTTGTGCGTAGTGGAGGATTTTAAACTCGCCTTTTATCTCCCCCTAATTTAAAATGTTGTTGTATTCTGCCTGGAATCAACTTCACCCAGCAGTGATTCTAACCTTCTCCCAGCTGATGAGCGGCAAAAACCACGAAACAGTCTGTCCTGTGATGGTTATGAATCACTGTACTAACCCTAGCTAAGTTTGTAAGCTGTGTGAAAAGCGATACTTTGGCGTAAAGGGAACCTGCTGAAAAGCAGACTGAAGTAAAAAGGTGTGTCATTTTGTACTTAATTTGCATATCTTACCCAGAATCCTTTGCTGCATTGAAAACAATGTAATTCAGAGGTTTTCTGTGGGAAAACAAGCTTCTTGGCCTGTCTAGATTTGTTAATGAACTACACAATGAGTTATTTTATATATATATATATATATATATATATATATGTATATTGTGCCAAAATACCATCAGATGTATGTAGAAATATGTATTTATGAATAACAGAGTATATTCCGTTATATGCAGAATATTGGAATATAAAATATTCATATTTTCATGATGCTTTAGCGCTAATGAGATAATGCCATCTGTTTGTGTGAGAGAAAGTTTTTCCCCCTACTTTTTTTCTATCTTGACTTCTATGGGGGAATATGTTAATGCACACTCGATATTCTAACGTTGGATTTTTGCGCTAGTTGGCTTACCACAAGAGCGAAAACAGTTTACTTTCAACTCGTAATACGAGCGCAACCCGATGAACACAAAAATCTTAATTCTAGCACAAATAACGCTCTAGCGGAAGCACAAAATACTGCTCCACCCATAATCTAGCCCAAAGTATATTGTTTTCTAGGGATGTGCAGGGAAGAAATTTTAATTACAAACAAAAATTTTGTAACAAATATTTGTTTTCCAGAAAATTTGTTCCCTGCACTATTCATTAAAAATGTATATTATTTTTCATTTAAACAAATGTAAATGTTTCGAAGCTACAGGTGAAAAGTTCACCTGTAGCTACAAATTTACTTTTAAAGTGTAAAATACATACCCTAATGCATTCTGGAGAGCAGGCTAACCTGATTCTCTTCTGGGTGCCGAGCATGCTGAGCCTCCTGTGTGTCCCATTGCTTACAATACAGTTCATCAGCAAATAGATAATAAAGATTTGTCTTTGTGCTTAACTTTGAATTGGGCTGTTTATGTTGAACACCATACAAATAATGCTCAATGTTGAGCTCCAGTTGAAGATTCAGCTGGTGAACAAATGAGACACAGAAATACACATGTATGCACCAATCCCTGGTCACATCCTCATGTGGAGTAGTATGGAGGTGCTCTTGAACTGAACATTTGATAACATATTTTAGCTTTTTCAATGTGCTAAACAAGGAAATTTGTTTAAAATTAAAATGCTTTTATTATAGTAGGCATGTTATTTTTATACTACAATATTCCTTTAAATTCATAAATTTACACAGGAAGGTTATGTATCTGACTTTTCAAAGTCAAGAAGAAAATTATAAAAAAATGAGAACTCATAATCCTAATATTGTGCTTTCAAGTTAAAGGAAGCTTATAGTTATATCTGGATTTATCAAAAATGGTTATAATATTGTATTGATGGCTAAATTTGTACGCCTGATTTTTTATTTGTTCAATTATGTTCCTAAAATGTAACTTTTACGTCCCAATGCCATAAGGCATTATGTGGACAGCTATAGCCAAGGTTTAGTTCAAATATAGTAGGTCTCTCTTCTCGAAGACTAGATTAACAAGTCTATTTTTCATGAATATTGGTTTTACGATTACTACTGTTCTAGATGTGATGTAGAAGGTTGTAAATCTTTGAAACTGTTAGGCTTCTCTACAACAAATAAATGTCCCAAGTCAAGAAATATTCTTTATATTAAATATGCCCTGAGTACAATTGATAAACTAGTTATAAAAATGATATTTAAGTGAAATAGGCAAGACAAAATAGCTTATGATTAAAAACACACACAAAGTGGACGAGATGTTAATTTAAGTAGTACGATCTAGATAGCAAAATTAGTGAGATCCACTGAGTAGTTTCCTGAATATGTCAGAATAAAATCATGGAACAACCGTAACCATATATAGTATGATGTAGATCTTACATAATGGTCCATAGTTACCAAAGTCTGTCGGACCTGATCCGACAGTGCGGGTCAGGTCCCTCAGACCTCGCTGAATACGGCGAGCAATACACTCGCCATATTCAGCATTGCACCAGCAGCTCACAAGAGTTGCTGGTGCAACGCCGCCCCCTGCAGACTCACGGCCAATAGGCCGCCAGCAGGGGGTGTCAATCAACCCAATCATACCCGATCGGGTTGATTTCCGGCGATGTCTGTCCGTCTGCTCAGAGCAGGCGGACAGGTTATGGAGCAGCGGTCTTTGTGAGTGCTGCTTCATAACTGCTGTTTCTGGCGATCCTGCAGGCTCACCAGAAACACGGGGCATCAAGCTCCTTTCAGAGCTTGATACATATGCCCCAAAGACTACACTTAGCCCCTTTTTTAGAAGTATTATACTACCTAGTACGAGTAACTACTAATAGATAGACTTTTACAATATAGTGAGGATTGGATATGCTAATCCTGCTAATATAATTATAGTGAATTACTAGAACTAAAATAGTTTTGTTCCTGGTCTTCATATTTGGAAATAAGTCATTTGTTTGCGCCCTAGGATTGGAGTAAACTGTTAATTCCTAACATGTCTAAGTATCACATACAGATACTACTGTTTAATATGTATGTTTATCCTATTAACCTACTTTTCCTCTTTCTAGCTTTCTCTTTTCTTTTCTGCAGGCTCTCCAGAAATAGCAGTTATGAAGCAGCGGTCACAAATATTCGCAACAATTCAACCCGATCAAGTACTATCGGTTGATTGACACCCCCTGCTGGCGGCACATTGGCTGTGAGTCTGCAGGGGGTGGCGTTGCACCAGCAGCTCTTGTGAGCTGCTGGTGCAATGTTAAATGCGGAGAGCGTATTGCTCTCCGCATTTAGCGAGGTCTTGCAGACCTGATCCGCACTGTCGGATAAGGTCTGCAAGACCTTTGATAAATAGGGGCCCTTGCCCTCACTGATGAGGCCCAAAGGAGGCCAAAATAAAATCTGTGCTGACCTTGTTAGGCAGGATCAGACTAATGTACTTTAGCAAAGTTTTCCTTTAAAAAGCACAATTCAGATGAAAGACGCTACTTCCAGGTGCGTGTTTATATATATATATATATATATATATATATATATATATATATATATATATATATATATATATATATATATATGTGTGTGTGTGTGTGTGTGTGTGTGTGTGTGTATATATGTAATGTAAAAAGAGAGTTTTTAAAACATAGTGTATCAAGACACTGCACTTATGTCCATAAAGGAAGCTCTAAAACGCTCTCTATTTTTCCCATCGAACAGACGTAGGGAGACCTACTGGATCCACAAATTACATGATACTTTTATTCCAGAAGGTCTCAATGAATGTGTGGATCTAGCAGCATTTGATCTCTAATCATTTGGTATCTGACATGAGATGTTAGTCCATACTGTATATTGTTCCACTCATATGCACTCACTTATTAGTGCATATGACTCATTGGTGCACTCACATCCTGATATATAGCTTTAATTAATGATATATACCTACACTTTACACATATACCTATGTTCATACTGTTAAGACTTTGCGTCTACTTGCTCACTTCACACATATACTGTCTAACATAGCCTACACATTTATTAGGGACTCATCTTCTTATATCATATAGATTATTACAGTGTTATGAGTGATGCTCTATTAACTTCATTATCTATTCCGGTTACTTTTATTATTCAACAGTCTATATTTACACTTTTATGTACTTTTATCATATTATATATGTGACTAGTATCACAATATTTTATAGAGACTCCTCACTCCATGTTGTGAGAATATGACGGTCTCTGGGTTAGGGGAGCACCCCTATACCATATGACCATTTTAGCCACATATCCATGTTAATATATAACCCTCATACAATTCATATAACTTCTTTAAATAACACCCCCCCCCCCCTGTGGCACCACCACAAATCACCCAATATTATGTTAGCTCACTGCTTCCTTTCTATTAATTATTTATATTGACACTGTAAGTTGGCACACGCTAGCACCTTCAACCTCATATATAGACCCAATTAACCACACACACATCACTTCACACATCTCAGATCGTTAAGATATTATATAGAGATTATCTTCACACACATTTCCCATATAACAATTAGTACAACTGGAGACACCAGCGTCACCAGAGTACTACTAAGAG
Organism: Bombina bombina; assembly: GCF_027579735.1. Classification (NCBI taxonomy): domain Eukaryota; kingdom Metazoa; phylum Chordata; class Amphibia; order Anura; family Bombinatoridae; genus Bombina; species Bombina bombina. Next base: position 304,910,650 of record NC_069505.1, on the reverse strand, counting down.
GTGCCTAGGGCAAATGAGATATGATAAGAATCTTAAGTATAGTACAATTAAGAGAGGTATTTACAGTAGATACTGTGGATAATGAATTACTATATAGAGATTATATAAGGCAAAAAATACTTAGTAACAAATGGAGATCCTAACTCCTGACAGATGGAGACAAAATTCAGATAAAAAAAAACAATTCAAAATAACAATAGAATGATGATGTGTATGAACTATAATAGTCCAGTATATGTATTTGGTTTAACAAGTCCAGCAAAGTCTGGATATTAGTGCCCAAAAGGATATATGTGGTGGGCAAAATTCCCAAATGAAGTAGGCTGCTCCTCCAGAGTGTTATGCCAGGAACACAGATGGAAAATCTAGAAGAGAATAGATAGAGGGCGCCACAGATGCAGATCAAATGTGATAAGAGCAAAACAACAATATGAACAGAGGAATCCTACTCACAAGTTGTAGCGCACATCAAAGTGCAGTAATCGCAATCCGGAACCACACGTCGTCCAGTAGACCACAATAGGTAGATTCCACTGATGGAGGTCTTTGTCTTGCCAGGGAGAGTCCAGGGATACCCAAGATAATAAAGTGAATATGGATCAGTACACCAAAGATCCAGCAGGCAGTCCAAAAAGGTGCTTGAAAGGAGCCAAATGTATATATCAAACCACAGCCCAAAAGGGAAGAAATGTGATCGGTAGCAAATAGAGAATTTAAAAACAATTTAAAAATGTAATAATAGTAAAAACAACAGCAACGCGTTTCTCAGTGTGACACACTGTTTCATCAGGCTATACAAACATTCTCTAAGCTGCCATATTTAAAATAACTAAGAACCAATCAATGATCAGAAAATCACACACCCCTAATGGGGCATACCAATATACAAATGGTGGAGTCAATTGGACAAAAGTTAGTTAGATATGTAATAAATGTACATTAACATAGATCATACAAACAGACCCTTGTTAGAAACAACATATTATTAGTATACATCTATTTGGGTAATATATTGTAAAGCATTACATGATTTTATTTGACTGTGCAAAGAATGTAATAACACACTGGGCCCCAAGGCAGAAACAAAAATGGTATGAACCTCTCTTGGGCGATAATCTAATTTTATTCTACAATGTTACTCTGATTTAGTTTATATATGTGGCCATTGTATGATAAACTATTGACCACAAAAGTATGGATGTATTAATAAGGTGCATATAAATAGCGTAAATAACATTAGTGTATTCGTTGCGTGATTGAAGTGATGTCAAAGAAGGGGCGTGACTGACTACACTGCATAAGAAAGTGTCCATCGAGTACAATCAGTGAGACACTTAGCTGGAAAATGGCAAAATAAAAGCAGACTGCAAGAAGGCTGAAAAGGCAGTATTGCAAAACAAAGCCGTGGTGTTAATTGTAGTCGGGTGGCGTAAATATACAAGAGGGCTAAGATCGTGAGGAATAAAAGGGGTGTGATGTATTATCAACCAATAGCGTGTAGCTAAAGTAATAACAGTGGGGCGTGCGGCACCAGAACAAAGCGTGATGTCAGAGAAGACAAGACTGACTAAACCAATAGCAGCCAAGATACAAGGTAGATGGGGAGGCACAAAACAATGTGAGGGGAGGATTAATACTGGAACGGCCAATAGCGTATGGCCATTGGGTAAACAAAGGGGCATGGATAGCAATCTAGTGCGTGACATCGTATCAGTACAGGTTTCAGGTTTGCCTAGCTACTCTGCATAGAAGGGGAAAGAGACATAAATACATAGAGCTCCTGGTGACTAAATGTGTGTAATAACGGAATGTCTCATCAAACAATAAAGAGACAAAATTCCAATAATAAATAATATTGATAATCAGTGTTCTAAGGTATATATGATAATTAAATAAGAATACGTGAAGAGATATTTGGAGGGGTGATAAAGTGGATGAAGGCAAAATGGGAGATATGAAAGAAACAATAAATCTGCCGATATATGCAGATATAAATACTTACCAAAGGAGTGAATAAGTGATGTAAAGGAGAGAGGGAGGGGGAAATATTATTGTTGAATAGCTGATCATCAGCTAATCTCGATACTCAGTCAATGTGGTGAGTATAGAAAACTGTAAAGAAACACAACGGTTCCCAGATACACAGTGACAGGTCCAGAAATAAAGGACCAGAGAATAGAAAAATATATACCAGGTGGAAATACATATAAAGAGGTGAATGGGAAAAATAATGCCAGCAGGAGTGTGATAGGGGAATGGACTGGTGGATATACATTTACTTAATATTAGTAAATATCAACAATTGTACTGGTAGAGTGGGTAAATAATAGAGGAATTAATAAGAGCCATGCCGACATGCAAAGGTTAGGTGGGGGGACAAGGGCCATGATTAAATGAATATAATAGGTGGTGTAAAGCTGGGGGGGCTGACAAATGATTTACAAATAAAGGGAAAAAAAAATGATGAGATATGAATGGAAATAAATGAGAGAGATTGTGACGGTGTATAATCAATGTGACTAGCGTGGAGAGAGGGGGCGAATCTACCAAGATCGTGACAAACATAAATATTAACATAACAGGTGATAAGAGAGAGTAAAAGACATTGTATAGAGGGGGTTATATCATAGGTATCCAGTGTATTCAATATGTCAATTGAGTTTCGTATTCATAAGCCAATAAACTATATATAGTCAAGAATGTAGTTCAGAATGCTGCTAAGTCCATATTAAGGTTGAGACCAGAGGGAAATAAGGTGTTCAGTTTGTAGATCCAATATGTTTCCCTCTGTCTCAACCTATTGAATCTATTATACAGATGGGAATGGGGAATCATCTTAAGTGGACAAATACTAAATGTGTTAGTTATCCTGTTATGTGTATTGTTGCAGTGTCTGGGAACACTATGATTGCAAAATTTGTTTTTATTATTTCTTAGATGTTCATTCCATCTATTCCTTATCAGTCTGCAAGTGCGGCCTACATATTGAATCCCACAAAGATTGCAGGTCAATAAGTAAATAACATAAGTGGAGGTACAAGTCAGAAATTGATGAATATTATATGATTTCTTTGTGACACTGGAAGAAAAGGTTTTACTCCCAGGTGAAATATGTTTACACATATTGCAGTTTTTCAGTGGACACTTCCCTATTCCGCTCTTTTTAGTTGGTATAAGTGAATTTGCTCTTCTGTTAAGTTTATGAACTAAAACTTTACTGGGTGCTAAAACACTTTTAAGTGTAGGGGCACGTCTGAACACACACTTGGGTTCAGAATCAACTAGTTTTCCTATAATTGGGTCCTTTTTTACTAGATCCCAATGTTTTTTGATAATGCGTTTTATCTTGATATGATTCACACTATATTGGGTAATGAATAATGGGTTAGAATGATTAACAGTTGTAGTATTAGTATAATGATCTTTTTTCTTGTTCTTTGGTTTATATACAAAGTAAGAATCTCTGTTGTCAAATTTAGCTCTTTCGTACTCAATATCGATTATTTGTTGGGGATAACCTTTTTCTTTAAATCTGGTTTTCAGGATGATACTTTGTTGTTCAAAATCCTCAATATGGCTACAGTTTCTACGTATCCTTTTAAACTGCCCATATGGGATATTGTTAAGCCAAGGACTATAATGGTTACTCCTATAGTGAAGGTAACTGTTACAGTCCACAGTTTTGAAATGTGTAGACTTGATAATTTTATTCAAATTAGAGAAAGATAGACATAGATCCAAAAATACCACTGATTGATGTTCACTATTACTAGAGAAAGTAAGGCCCATACTGTTAGAATTAAGATGTTTAACAAAGGATTCGCCAGACAAAACGTCTCCCCTCCATAGGAACAGCAGATCATCTATGTATCTGCCATAGAAGACCAGGTTCGCTCCAAAGTCAGATCTGTAGATGTATCTATCCTCAAACAGCCCCATAAAGAGGTTGGCAAAACTGGGAGCGAACCTGATCCCCATGGCAGTACCTAGTATCTGTAGATAATATTCGTCTTGGTAGACAAAATAGTTATGTTCCAAAATAAAAGATATCAATTGCACGATAAACTCCTTCTGTAATGCTGGAATGTAGATATCACTTGCCAAAAACTCAGATACAGCTTGAATACCCAATTGGTGTCGTATATTGGAGTATAAAGCGTGAACATCACATGAGTTCCATATCAATTTTTGATCCAAAATGATCTGTTCAAGCTTTTTTATTAGATCAGGGGAATCTTTGATATTGGAGTCTAATGTGATGACATAGCGTTGAAGATACCAATCAATATATTCAGATACGTTGGCGGTTAGGCTCCCAATTCTGGCTATGATGGGTCTCCCGGGTGGACATTGGGTGTCTTTATGCACTTTTGGCAAGTGATAATAAAAGGCACAATTGGGTTTTATGGGAATTAGAAAATTTCTTTCTGCTATGTTAATAATACCTTCCTGGTATCCAAAATTGATAATACCTGTCAAAATTTTAAGGAATTTCTCAGTAGGGTCAGTATGTAGCTTTCTATAGTATTTAGTATCACTTAGTATCTTATTTGCTTCAAGCAAATAATCTGATAAGTCTTGTAAAACAATACCTCCGCCCTTGTCTGCCTGGCGTATCACGAGGTTATGGTTGTTTTTAAGAGCTTTAAGTGCTTTCATCTCATTGGAATTGAGATTATTATTTTTGAAATGGGAAGTGGTCGGGAGTCGCTCTAGGTCTTCTAATATATATTCCTTAAATAAAGCTCTTAAAAACAACCATAACCTCGTGATACGCCAGGCAGACAAGGGCGGAGGTATTGTTTTACAAGATTTATCAGATTATTTGCTTGAAGCAAATAAGATACTAGGGCCTAGATTTGGAGTTCGGCGGTAAAAGGGCTGTTAACGCTCCGCGGGCTTTTTTCTGGCCGCACCGTAAAATTAACTCTGGTATCGAGAGTTCAAACAAATGCTGCGTTAGGCTCCAAAAAAGGAGCGTAGAGCATTTTTACCGCAAAAGCAACTCTCGATACCAGAGTTGCTTACGGACGCGGCCGGCCTCAAAAACGTGCTCGTGCACGATTCCCCCATAGGAAACAATGGGGCTGTTTGAGCTGAAAAAAAACCTAACACCTGCAAAAAAGCAGCGTTCAGCTCCTAACGCAGCCCCATTGTTTGCTATGGGGAAACACTTCCTACGTCTGCACCTAACACTCTAACATGTACCCCGAGTCTAAACACCCCTAGCCTTAGACTTATTAACCCCTAATCTGCCGCCCCCGCTATCGCTGACCCCTGCATATTTTTTTTAACCCCTAATCTGCCGCTCCGTAAACCGCCGCCACCTACGTTATCCCTATGTACCCCTAATCTGCTGCCCTAACATCGCCGACCCCTATATTATATTTATTAACCCCTAATCTGCCCCCCTCAACGTCGCCGACACCTGCCTACACTTATTAACCCCTAATCTGCCGAGCGGACCTGAGCGCTACTATAATAAAGTTATGAACCCCTAACCCGCCTCACTAACCCTATCATAAATAGTATTAACCCCTAATCTGCCCTCCCTAACATCGCCGACACCTAACTTCAATTATTAACCCCTAATCTGCCGACCGGAGCTCACCGCTATTCTAATAAATGTATTAACCCCTAAAGCTAAGTCTAACCCTAACACTAACACCCCCCTAACTTAAATATAATTTTTATCTAACGAAATAAATTAACTCTTATTAAATAAATGATTCCTATTTAAAGCTAAATACTTACCTGTAAAATAAATCCTAATATAGCTACAATATAAATTATAATTATATTATAGCTATTTTAGGATTAATATTTATTTTACAGGCAACTTTGTAATTATTTTAACCAGGTACAATAGCTATTAAATAGTTAAGAACTATTTAATAGTTACCTAGTTAAAATAATAACAAATTTACCTGTAAAATAAATCCTAACCTAAGATATAATTAAACCTAACACTAGACTATCAATAAAATAATTAAATAAACTACCTACAATTACCTACAATTAACCTAACACTACACTATCAATAAATTAATTAAACACAATTCCTACAAATAAATACAATTAAATAAACTAGCTAAAGTACAAAAAATAAAAAAGAACTAAGTTACAGAAAATAAAAAAATATTTACAAACATAATAAAAATGTTACAACAATTTTAAACTAATTACACCTACTCTAAGCCCCCTAATAAAATAACAAAGCCCCCCAAAATAAAAAATTCCCTACCCTATTCTAAATTAAAAAAGTTACAAGCTCTTTTACCTTACCAGCCCTGAACAGGGCCCTTTGCGGGGCATGCCCCAAGAATTTCAGCTCTTTTGCCTGTAAAAGAATAAATACAATACCCCCCCCCCCAACATTACAACCCACCACCCACATACCCCTAATCTAACCCAAACCCCCCTTAAATAAACCTAACACTAAGCCCCTGAAGATCTTCCTACCTTGTCTTCACCATACCAGGTTCACCGATCCGTCCTGAAGAGCTCCTCCGATGTCCTGATCCAAGCCCAAGCGGGGGCTGAAGAGGTCCATGATCCGGTCAAAGTCTTCATCCAAGCGGGGCAGAAGAGGATCTTCCATCTGATTGAAGTCATCATCCAGGCGGCATCTTCTATGGTCTTCCATCCGGAGCGAAGCGGCAGGATCCTGAAGACCTCCAGCGCGGAACATCCATCCGGACCGACGACTGAACGACGAATGACTGTTCCTTTAAGGGACGTCATCCAAGATGGCGTCCCTCGAATTCCGATTGGCTGATAGGATTCTATCAGCCAATCGGAATTAAGGTAGGAATTTTCTGATTGGCTGATGGAATCAGCCAATCAGAATCAAGTTCAATCCGATTGGCCGATCCAATCAGCCAATCAGATTGAGCTCGCATTCTATTGGCTGATCGGAACAGCCAATAGAATGCGAGCTCAATCTGATTGGCTGATTGGATCAGCCAATCGGATTGAACTTGATTCTGATTGGCTGATTCCATCAGCCAATCAGAAAATTCCTACCTTAATTCCAATTGGCTGATAGAATCCTATCAGCCAATCGGAATTCGAGGGACGCCATCTTGGATGACGTCCCTTAAAGGAACAGTCATTCGTCGTTCAGTCGTCGGTCCGGATGGATGTTCCGCGCTGGAGGTCTTCAGGATCCTGCCGCTTCGCTCCGGATGGAAGACCATAGAAGATGCCGCCTGGATGATGACTTCAATCGGATGGAAGATCCTCTTCTGCCCCGCTTGGATGAAGACTTTGACCGGATCATGGACCTCTTCAGCCCCCGCTTGGGCTTGGATCAGGACATCGGAGGAGCTCTTCAGGACGGATCGGTGAACCTGGTATGGTGAAGACAAGGTAGGAAGATCTTCAGGGGCTTAGTGTTAGGTTTATTTAAGGGGGGTTTGGGTTAGATTAGGGGTATGTGGGTGGTGGGTTGTAATGTTGGGGGGGGGGGTATTGTATTTATTCTTTTACAGGCAAAAGAGCTGAAATTCTTGGGGCATGCCCCGCAAAGGGCCCTGTTCAGGGCTGGTAAGGTAAAAGAGCTTGTAACTTTTTTAATTTAGAATAGGGTAGGGAATTTTTTATTTTGGGGGGCTTTGTTATTTTATTAGGGGGCTTAGAGTAGGTGTAATTAGTTTAAAATTGTTGTAATATTTTTATTATGTTTGTAAATATTTTTTTATTTTCTGTAACTTAGTTCTTTTTTATTTTTTGTACTTTAGCTAGTTTATTTAATTGTATTTATTTGTAGGAATTGTATTTAATTTATTTATTGATAGTGTAGTGTTAGGTTAATTGTAGGTAATTGTAGGTAGTTTATTTAATTATTTTATTGATAGGGTAGTGTTAGGTTTAATTATATCTTAGGTTAGGATTTATTTTACAGGTAAATTTGTTATTATTTTAACTAGGTAACTATTAAATAGTTCTTAACTATTTAATAGCTATTGTACCTGGTTAAAATAATTACAAAGTTGCCTGTAAAATAAATATTAATCCTAAAATAGCTATAATATAATTATAATTTATATTGTAGCTATATTAGGATGTATTTTACAGGTAAGTATTTAGCTTTAAATAGGAATAATTTATTTAATAAGAGTTAATTTATTTCGTTAGATAAAAATTATATTTAAGTTAGGGGGGTGTTAGTGTTAGGGTTAGACTTAGCTTTAGGGGTTAATACATTTATTAGAATAGCGGTGAGCTCCGGTCGGCAGATTAGGGGTTAATAATTGAAGTTAGGTGTCGGCGATGTTAGGGAGGGCAGATTAGGGGTTAATACTATTTATGATAGGGTTAGTGAGGCGGGTTAGGGGTTCATAACTTTATTATAGTAGCGCTCAGGTCCGCTCGGCAGATTAGGGGTTAATAAGTGTAGGCAGGTGTCGGCGACGTTGAGGGGGGCAGATTAGGGGTTAATAAATATAATATAGGGGTCGGCGATGTTAGGGGCAGCAGATTAGGGGTACATAGGGATAACGTAGGTGGCGGCGATTTGCGGTCGGAAGATTAGGGGTTAATTATTTTAAGTAGCTGGCGGCGACGTTGTGGGGGGCAAGTTAGGGGTTAATAAATGTAATACAGGGGTCGGCGGGGTTAGGGGCAGCAGATTAGGGGTACATAAGTATAACGTAGGTGGCGGTCGGCAGATTAGGGGTTAAAATTTTTAATCGAGTGGCGGCGGTGTGGGGGGACCTCGGTTTAGGGGTACATAGGTAGTTTATGGGTGTTAGTGTACTTTAGGGTACAGTAGTTAAGAGCTTTATAAACCGGCGTTAGCCAGAAAGCTCTTAACTCCTGCTATTTTCCGGCGGCTGGAGTTTTGTCGTTAGAGCTCTAACGCTCACTTCAGACACGACTCTAAATACCAGCGTTAGAAAGATCCCATTGAAAATATAGGCTACGCAAATGGCGTAGGGGGATCTGCGGTATGGAAAAGTCGCGGCTGAAAAGTGAGCGTTAGACCCTTTAATCACTGACTCCAAATACCAGCGGGCGGCCAAAACCAGCGTTAGGAGCCTCTAACGCTGGTTTTGACGGCTACCGCCGAACTCCAAATCTAGGCCTAAGTGATACTAAATACTATAGAAAGCTACATACTGACCCTACTGAGAAATTCCTTAAAATTTTGACAGGTATTATCAATTTTGGATACCAGGAAGGTATTATTAACATAGCAGAAAGAAATTTTCTAATTCCCATAAAACCCAATTGTGCCTTTTATTATCACTTGCCAAAAGTGCATAAAGACACCCAATGTCCACCCGGGAGACCCATCATAGCCGGAATTGGGAGCCTAACAGACAACGTATCTGAATATGTTGATTGGTATCTTCAACGCTATGTCATCACATTAGACTCCTATATCAAAGATTCCCCTGATCTGAAAAAAAGCTTGAACAGATCATTTTGGATGAAAAATTGATATGGATCTCATGTGATGTTCACGCTTTATACTCCAATATACGACACCAATTGGGTATTCAAGCTGTATCTGAGTTTTTGGCAAGTGATATCTACATTCCAGCATTACAGAAGGAGTTTATTGTGCAATTGATATCTTTTATTTTGGAACATAACTATTTTGTCTACCAAGATGAATATTATCTACAGATACTAGGTACTGCCAAGGGGACCAGGTTCGCTCCCAGTTTTGCCAACCTCTTTATGGGGCTGTTTGAGGATAGATACATCTACAGATCTGACTTTGGAGTGAACCTGGTCTTCTATGGCAGATACATAGATGATCTGCTGTTCCTATGGAGGGGAGACGTTTTGTCTGCCGAATCCTTTGTTAAACATCTTAATTCTAACAGTATGGGCCTTACTTTCTCTAGTAATATTGAACATCAATCAGTGGTATTTTTAGATCTATGTCTATCTTTCTCTAATGAGAATAAAATTATCACGACTACACATTTCAAAACTGTGGACTGTAACAGTTACCTTCACTATAGGAGTAACCATTATAGTCCTTGGCTTAACAATATCCCATATGGGCAGTTTAAAAGGATACGTAGAAACTGTAGCCATATTGAGGATTTTGAACAACAAAGTATCATCCTGAAAACCAGATTTAAAGAAAAAGGTTATCCCCAACAAATAATCGATATTGGGTACGAAAGAGCTAAATTTGACAACAGAGATTCTTACTTTGTATATAAATCAAAGAACAAGAAAAAAGATCATTATACTAATACTACAACTGTTAATCATTCTAACCCATTATTCATTACCCAATATAGTGTGAATCGTATCAAGATAAAACGCATTATCAAGAAGGATCTAGTAAAAAAGGACCCAATTATAGGAAAACTAGTAGATTCTGAACCCAAGTGTGTGTTCAGACGTGCCCCTACACTTAAAAGTGTTTTAGCACCCAGTAAAGTTGTAGTTCATAAACTTAACAGAAGAGCAAATTCACTTATACCAACTAAAAAGAACGGAATAGGGAAGTGTCCACTGAAAAACTGCAATATGTGTAAACATATTTCACCTGGGAGTAAAACCTTTTCTTCCAGTGTCACAAAGAAATCATATAATATTAATCAATTTCTGACTTGTACCTCCACTTATGTTATTTACTTATTGACCTGCAATCTTTGTGGGATTCAATATGTAGGCCGCACTTGCAGACTGATAAGGAATAGATGGAATGAACATCTAAGAAATATTAAAAACAAATTTCGCAATCATAGTGTTCCCAGACACTGCAACAATACACATAACAGGATAACTAACACATTTAGTATTTGTCCACTTGAGATGATTCCCCATTCCCATCTGTATAATAGATTCAATAGGTTGAGACAGAGGGAAACATATTGGATCTACAAACTGAACACCTTATTTCCCTCTGGTCTCAACCTTAATATGGACTTAGCAGCATTCTGAACTACATTCTTGACTATATATAGTTTATTGGCTTATGAATACGAAACTCAATTGACATATTGAATACACTGGATACCTATGATATACCCCCCTCTATACCATGTCTTTCACTCTCTCTTATCACCTGTTATGTTAATATTTATGTTTGTCACGATCTTGGTAGATTCGCCCCCTCTCTCCACGCTAGTCACATCGATTATACACCGTCACAATCTCTCTCATTTATTTCCATTCATATCTCATCATTTTTTTTCCCTTTATTTGTAAATCGTTTGTCAGCCCCCCCAGCTTTACACCACCTATTATATTCATTTAATCATGGCCCTTGTCCCCCCACCTAACCTTTGCACGTCGGCATGGCTCTTATTAATTCCTCTATTATTTACCCACTCTACCAGTACAATTGTTGATATTTACTAATATTAAGTAAATGTATATCCACCAGTCCATTCCCGTATCACACTCCTGCTGGCATTATTTTTCCCATTCACCTCTTTATATGTATTTCCACCTGGTATATATTTTTCTATTCTCTGGTCCTTTATTTCTGGACCTGTCACTGTGTATCTGGGAACCGTTGTGTTTCTTTACAGTTTTCTATACTCACCACATTGACTGAGTATCGAGATTAGCTGATGATCAGCTATTCAACAATAATATTTCCCCCTCCCTCTCTCCTTTACATCACTTATTCACTCCTTTGGGAAGTATTTATATCTGCATATATTGGCAGATTTATTGTTTCTTTCACATCTCCCATTTTGCCTTCATCCACTTTATCACCCCTCCAAATATCTCTTCACGTATTCTTATTTAATTATCATATATACCTTAGAACACTGATTATCAATATTATTTATTATTGGAATTTTGTCTCTTTATTGTTTGATGAGACATTCCATTATTACACACATTTAGTCACCAGGGGCTCTATGTATTTATGTCTCTTTCCCCTTCTATGCAGTGTAGCTAGGCAAACCTGAAGCCTGTACTGATACGATGTCACGCACTAGATTGCTATCCATGCCCCTTTGTTTACCCAATGGCCATACGCTATTGGCCGTTCCAGTATTAATCCTCCCCTCACATTGTTTTGTGCCTCCCCATCTACCTCGTATCTTGGCTGCCATTGGTTTAGTGAGTCTTGTCTTCTCTGACATCACGCTTTGTTCTGGTGCCGCACGCCCCACTGTTATTACTTTAGCTACACGCTATTGGTTGATAATACATCACACCCCTTTTATTCCTCCCGATCTTAGCCCTCTTGTATATTTACGCCACCCGACTACAATTAACACCACGGCTTTGTTTTGCAATACTGCCTTTTCAGCCTTCTTGCAGTCTGCTTTCATTTTGCCATTTTCCAGCTAAGTGTCTCACTGATTGTACTCGATGGACACTTTCTTATGCAGTGTAGTCAGTCACACCCCTTCTTTGACATCACTTCAATCACGCAACGAATACACTAATGTTATTTACGCTATTTATATGCACCTTATTAATACATCCATACTTTTGTGGTCAATAGTTTATCATACAATGGCCACATATATAAACTAAATCAGAGTAACATTGTAGAATAAAATTAGATTATCGCCCAAGAGAGGTTCATACCATTTTTGTTTCTGCCTTGGGGCCCAGTGTATTATTACATTCTTTGCACAGTCAAATAAAATCATGTAATGCTTTACAATATATTACCCAAATAGATGTATACTAATAATATGTTGTTTCTAACAAGGGTCTGTTTGTATGATCTATGTTAATGTACATTTATTACATATCTAACTAACTTTTGTCCAATTGACTCCACCATTTGTATATTGGTATGCCCCATTAGGGGTGTGTGATTTTCTGATCATTGATTGGTTCTTAGTTATTTTAAATATGGCAGCTTAGAGAATGTTTGTATAGCCTGATGAAACAGTGTGTCACACTGAGAAACACGTTGCTGTTGTTTTTACTATTATTACATTTTTAAAAAATTTTTAAATTCTCTATTTGCTGCCGATCACATTTCTTCCCTTTTGGGCTGTGGTTTGATATAAACATTTGGCTCCTTTCAAGCACCTTTTTGGACTGCCTGCTGGATCTTTGGTGTACTGATCCATATTCACTTTATTATCTTGGGTATCCCTGGACTCTCCCTGGCAAGACAAGGACCTCCATCAGTGGAATCTACCTATTGTGGTCTACCGGACGACGTGTGGTTCCGGATTGCGATTACTGCACTTTGATGTGCACTACAACTTGTGAGTAGGATTCCTCTGTTCATATTGTTGTTTTGCTCTTATCACATTTGATCTGCACCATGTGGGGCCCTCTATCTATTCTCTTCTACATTTCCCATATAGATCACTGTCTTGTCAAGACCGTTGCCTTACTATGTCTATTAATTAATCTGGTCACCTATATTATTAATAGTTCATCCCTATTATTTTATATACATCACATTATACATGCGATTATTGTACAGATACCTTACACTCTCCCTAGCTAGGACCTGAGGGTGTTTGGTTTAGGGCAATCACTCCCACAATAACGCTATCACTTACTCTCTGTATTATATAACTTCCATGTATTTAATTGATCTAATACTTATTATTTAATAAGTCATTTTGTCAGCACTATAAATCACTATTCACTATATTAGCCCACAGCTCCTAGTATTTAATACTAGTATGGACACGGTGAGTTGACATAACAAACGCTTTTTCACTTTGTAGCCAACGATAGTTATATTTTCACAGTACATCACACTATTATGTAATGAGTGCACACTCATTACCTTGCACACACTGTTAAACAAATCTGGCAGTCAGATAGCAACACTATGGTCAGCTCAATATATCCTCTTATACACATATATATATTTCCACTGTGAGTGATACACTTTAGTTCTAGTGAATAGTGACCATCTCTATTTACCTTTATTATGATCTATTTAGGCTAATCCACTAGACTAGGGTGAACTAAACACCCTGCAATATCCTCTATTAAGGTGATCCACGGAGCGTGTATTATTGTTTCATGTAGTTATAGGATTTGAGCCTGGTCCCCACACACCCACTACGTTTCATTGCAGAGAATGCAAGTCAGCCAATAGTCTCAATCACACAGTAGTCACTACATGAGACGTATTTGTTCTAAAACCATTCCTGCCTGAGCCATTATAATAACACTCAAATTGGATCACACAAGGAATTTATTTTATACTTGGCACTATTGCACTCTAACAAACACTAAATAAGAAAAAGCCTGAGACGCATGATATTCTTAATTTACTACTTGCTGCCATACATTACCATTATTTGACCTACCACTCTATCCTGGATTGCTGGGAGTTCCTGCTTCACCGGTTATCAGTCTACTGGGTGACTGTTTGATCCCAGTTTGCCTCTAGTGCACCAATGGAGGTGCTCCACCAAATATGAGTGCAATTATTTTCATATATTTTCTCATTGGCCCAAAACAATACTAGGCCATATTGGCATTGTTGTTATCTGCTTACACCACCTACAGATTGCTGAACATCTACTGGAGGTCAGTCTGCTGGGTGACTGAATTTGATCCCAGTCTGCTCCATCTGCACCACTAGGGGTGCTTTATCAAATGTGAGTGTACTCATTACACTAAGATTTGTCATTTTGTCAAACAATATTGGGCCATGTGGCGCTTCTGTCCTCTTATGTTGTCCACAGACTATATATATATATATATATATATATATATATATATATATATATATATATATCCCAATAATATTTGCAACATTGTGTGCATGCCAATTTGCAAAGTACCTAATTGTATGCAGGTCTGAAAATATTATTTTTTTACTCATATTCAGTACATATTTTTTTACATATGTAAATACATTGTTTTTTCTTGCTATCTCAAGTATCCAATTGAACAAATAAGCACCATCTGATTAGCTAAGCAAGAGTAATTAGAGCTATCCTTTTGAAAGAGCTTGTTATTCCAAATTCACAAGAGATACTTTATGAACATCTGCTGAAATCTCAAATAACATGACTTTTAATGCATTGAGTTCATTTCTTTGCCCAAACTGGTCGAACGGATGAGATTTAACAGAGCGTGTATATAAATGTTTAATTAAGAAGTGTTGTAGAGTGCATTATTAATATTTGTCAACAATTTGAAATGCATTAGAGTAGAAATTTACATTGTGGCACATTAAATATCTGTTTCCATTAATTTCACATTTATTGTTAAGTCCCATGCTGTTTCATAGCGTTGTGTGATGTTTGTCACTCACAAAGCTACATCTTCATTTTATGTTTGTAGCGTGCATCAAATTCTTTGATAAATGTATTTTTTTTCCGATGCCTTTGAGGCAGATTCTTGCAAAACTTTATTAAATGTGCTTTAGGTATTGACTGTTATTAAATTGTAATACCATATATTTATGCTTAAAGGGACAGAAATGTCATAATGAAACTTGCAATATTCAGACAGAGCATGCAATGTTAAGAAACGTTCCAATTTACTTCTGTTATCTCATTTGCTTTATTCTCTTGGTATACTAATGTGAAAAGCATACCTAGATAGGATCAGGAGCAGAAATGCATTACTTGGAGCTAGCTGGTGATTGGTGACTGCACATATATGTCTCTTGTCATTGGCTTACCTAATGGGGTAGATTTAGTATGCAGTGGATGCTGCATTCTACACCTATAGTTTCAGTTCCACCTGAAATGTAAGAAGACCACTGCTCCTTAACTTCCCCGCCACCTTTTAGGTGGCGGACTGAAATCATCCCGACCCGTTCCGAACGGGATGATTGACACTAGAAATGCTTGTGCTATGATAAATGCCAGCATAGTTACCCCAATATGATCAGTTTGCTCGCAGTGATGCATTGCTGTTCCTTCAACAAAGAATAGCAAGAGAATGAATGTGATACATCAAATGACCTACACATGAAATCTATAGTATCATTTATAAGTTACTTGCATCTGTGAGGCACATTAAATAATTTTAAATTGTGCTAATCTGTGTCGAAAAAGTACAAATAGAATGTGTGTTCTTTTTGTAAATTTTCCAGAGTAGTTGTCTAATGATGTAGAAGATTATTTAATTTCCTCTATCTCATAAATATCACGGTTTAAATCACTGCTTCCTAAACCCTCTCCGCCACCTTTGAGGGGACAGATTAAAATCCCAGAATGATGTAACCAGCGTGATTGAGAACCCTTGTTTTTGCATGAATATGATAAATATGGGCAGTAAACATCCACAATTTTTAAATACCTGTTTTCAGACAATGATAAATCTGCAAGTTAATCTTGACCATCCGGACAATGAAAAATCTGCAAGTTAACCCCCTGTAAAATTGTCTGTCCAGACAATGATAAATCTGCCCACTAGAATAACTAAAATAAATCTCTGGACAAAGTGTAAAATGCTGGAACATGGATAATAAAGGAATAAGAATGTGGTTGGTCCAAAAGAGTAATCATGATGATCAAGTGTCAGGGTCTTTGTGATTGATAGGTTGGATTTTTTTTTATTTATTTATGTATTTTTATCTGAGTGTGATTTGAGTGTGATTTTATTTATTTATCTATTTTTATCTGAGTGTGATTTGAGCATTCTTGAAAAAAGTGTAGGTTGCTCCAGGTTTTCTAAAGTGAAACAAAGCCATGAAGGAAAAACAGATAGATAGAATGACTTCCCAGTGTATAGCCAACCTGTAAATTTCAGGCATGATTTGTTCATACTGTTAGTAGAAAGTCTCAATAAAGTCTCGATATTCAGAATAAAAGCTATGGAATTTCATGGTAGTGTTAACAATTCTACTGATTTAGACTATTACCCTATTTGTGATTTTTTTCATGCGGTATATGGAGTTCCATTATTTACAATTTAGTAACTTGAATATAGAAATTTGTATCCTGGAAGAATATTCATGTGTGAGGAATAGGGAAAAAAAATCTGTGGGTGTTTTATTATTCCTTCCACCCGACTGAATATTTGGAATTTGGCCTGCCCCCGGTATCTCTCTGTCTGAAGATTCTGCCTTATTTTGCCAGATTGTTGCTGACCCGGCCTGTGAACTTCACTATGGTAACTTGTGTTACTTTTCCTTTATTCCAGCTACTGTACCTGCTAGACCTACGTTTCTCTTAACTTATTTGATCTTATTGTCTATAGGTGCTTCTCAGCCTTTGGGTCCTAACGTTATATTTTTAGGCTGCAGGATATTCTACCTGTCACTTCACCTGTTGCTGGCATAAGACGACTACTGGCCAGGTAACTGGAGTGAAGGGTGAAGTTCCTTGTAGACCTGAGAGTATACATTGGCCAGAAGATGAACCCCCTGGAAGTAACTAATGCAGTCACCTGCCAAGGGTACCTTCTCTGAGTTAATGTTACAGTGCGTATTAAGGCCAGAGAATGTTTTTCATACTGAATAGGATTAGCGTTACTGCATCCTTGATTAGGATGGCTGTTTTTCGCATGTAGTAGGGTATATAGGTTTTCTGCACTCAGTTTCTACTGGTAAACCAGAGATACCCCTTAATGTTATATCTAAATAGTTGCTCTCTGTTATGTTAAATTCATATATAAAGCCTAACCCTACTTCATTCCTATTTAGATAATCAACAAAGCTAGTAACAGATTCATCTATTCCTTTCCAAATGAACAAGAGATCATCAATGAACCATTTAAAAAACACTATCTCCTCTCTGTGGGGGGTTTCCATCCCAAAGATGTGGAATCGCTCCCACCAACCCATGAAAAGGTTACTGTATGAAAGGGCAAACTTAGCCCCCATAGCTGTTCTACACCTCTGGAGATAGAACCCACCCCCCAATTCAAAATAAACTCTTGCACTTTGTATTTTAAATACAGAGGAAGCAGAAACTTGTCAGGAGTTTTGTGTGCAATACATATGTTTTTAAATGCTGTTCGCCCAATTTGAAGATTTTAGTAACGCAGAATAAAGGGAAGTTTTATTTTGTTGTTGCTCCTCGGATCATTTTATTTTCTCACACTGTTCAATGATAGAGTCTAAGGTTTGCAGTTGAGTAGCGTGAACTCCCAGAAGGTGCCCTTGGCAGGTGACTGCCTCAGTTACTTCCATGGGGTCTATCTTCTAGCCCGTGTTTACTATCAAGTCTGCAAGGAAGTTTACCCATCACTCCAATTACCTGGCCAGTAGTATTCTTATCCCAGTGTCAGGTGCATAAGTTCAGTCAATTGAGATTGAAGATTTGACTGTGACTATAGGTTTGACAGTAATATTAACTTTTGAGCAGTGACACTCAGGGATTGAGCCGGAGTATAGTTAATATAATGAATGAATGTACGTGTGATTTTAGCTGTTTTTAGTTTCATCCATTTGAAATAATCCACTATGCCATATCTAGAATTGGGAAAACGTTCTGTCTAATCTATTTTGGACATTTTATTTAAAGGGATAGCCTTTAACAATATAAGGAAAAACCTTTCCTAAAAATTCTAACCTGACTTAAAAGGATATGAAACCCAAATATTTTTTTTCATGATTTAGAAAGAGTATGTAATTTGAAACAAATTTCTATTTTACATCTATTATCTAATTTGCTTCATTTTCTTGATATAATTTGCTGAAAAGCATATCTGGATAGGCTCGGTAGCTGCTGATTGGTGGCTCCACATAAATGCCTCATGTGATTGGCTCACCCATGTGCATTGCTATTTCTTCATCAAAGTATATCTAAAGAATAAAGCAAATTAGATAATAGAAGTAAATTGGATTGTTGTTTAAAATTGTATTCTCTACCTGAATCATGAAAGAAAATTTTGGTGTTTAATGTTCCTTTAAGTTCCACTAACTTGTTTTTATGATAGTTTGCATCTAAGAACAGTTGACCAATATTTTTAAAGTCACATCACATAACCATCTGGTATTCCTGCTACTCCAGTTCCCCCTCAAATCATTTTTGGGAACCTTACTCGTTTAGGATCTCATCTACCAATCCCCGATAAGGAGAGAGGAAAGAAAGACGCTGAGTCTCAAGGTATGTTCATATGTTTATTGGAAAGGGACACTGAACCCAAATTTTTTCTTTCGTGATTCAGATAGAGCATGTAATTTTAAGCAACTTTCTAATTTACTCCTATTATCAATTTTTCTTTGTTTTCTTGCTATCTTTATTTGTAAAAGAAGGCATCTAAGCTAAGGAGCCAGACAATTTTTGGTTTAGAACACTGGACAGCACTTGTTTATTGGTGGGTGAATTTATCCACCAATCAGCAAGAACAACCCAGGTTTTTCACCAAAAATTGGCCAGCATCTAAACTTACATTCCTGCTTTTCAAATAAATATACCAAGAGAATAAAGAAAATTTGATAACAGGAGTAAATTAGAAAGTTGTTTAAAATTGCATGCTCTATCTGAATCACAAAAGAAAAAAAAATGGGTTCAGTGTCCCTTTAAGGTACATCAAGGTGTTCCCTTTTTCTATGCGTTTCGCGCATGCGTACATCGGCTTCATCAGAGATCAGTTTGATGGTAACCCAGAGAAATGCAGTGGTTTCCTCAATCAATGCAGACTCAGCACAAGTAGCCTTCATAATTTCCTTGCTATGAGGTTAGGCCCTGGCTTGGCTTCAGCTGTGTTTTACTAAGTTACAGGCAGTTTTCAATAAACCTGGACTTTCAAAGGCTGCTGAGACTTCTATTTTACTCAATCTATAGCGCAGTATGCTTATGATTTTAGTATCCTTGGGGAAGAGACAGATTGGAATAATGGGGCTCTGAAGGATGTTTTCTGCAAAGCTATCAGTGAGAGAATCAAGGACGACATTGTTTATCAAGAAATTGCCAGAATCACTTGAGGGATTAATTGAGCTCTGTATTAACTTGATTCTCATTATTATGAAATGCTATCAGAGAGAGAAGGAACTCAAAGATTTCTCAAACCCATTATCAAACTAGCTCCTCATTTCACCCCTACTCCTTCTTCTTCAGAACAATATAAACCAGCAGAAGAACCAATGGAGGTTGGTACCATCTGAATTAGAATAGGCTAAATGATTGACAAGTCGTACATTATGATTATGTTTCTGTTGTGGACAAAATGGTCACCTACTCTGCAACTGCCATACTCGGCCAGAAAACATTGGTCTTAACTTTCGAGGGGGTATAAGGTTAGCCATATTTCATATCTGACCTTCTATAAATCAAAACTATTTATCTCCATTTAGTTATCCATCTTAGAAAATGTTTTTGAACCTCCTTGCGCTTGTAAACTTTTGTGTTGCAGGAATTTTTCTGGATTCTACCCGTGCTACTAATCTTGCTATGCCTAAAGTGAAGAAGAATCACTGCCTCTTTGTAATGACTGAAGTTTGGGCTCCAAATGAGTACAAAACAAAAACCCAACAGCTTTGTAAACTACCCAAAAATGTTATCTTTTTTTCAGTTGTCATTTTAACAACTACAGGTGAAAATTATTAATATCAGACTGGTAAACTTGGTGTATCTGATTTGGTAGATTATCAGCTGTAACTGATTGAACATTGTTAATATTGATAAATCCTAATTCCAAAAATCAAAGTTTAAAGGGACATTGTACTTTAAATTGTGCTGTCAATGATAATTATAGAAACATAGAAACATAGAGTTTGACGGAAGATAAGTGCCATAGGCATAAGTCTGCCAGATAAAATCCATTTTATCTGTGACTCTTACATACTTATTGTCCGACACCAGAATCAATCAACAAATAATGGCCTGGAATCCTGGCTGGTATCCTGTCTTGTATTCTGCATGGTATCCTGTCTGATGTCCTGTATCCTTTCTGATATCTACCTGGTGCCCAATATCCTGCTTGGGGCTTAGTATCCCGGCAGCTGTCTAGTAGCTTCCCTGGTGTCCAGTATTCTAACTTGTGCCCTTCTGGGGTCACTTGATCTCTGTCTGGACTGATTCTGTTTTCTATGTGGTATTTTGACCCTTTGAAATAAAATTTCCATTGTATTCCTAATGTTGTTTTCCTGAGGTCAATTCCTGCATCTGAGTTCTACCCAACAAACCCTAACCTTTACAACCTTCCCCTTTCAATTAGATGTTTCAATTATTAATTTGATTGTAGACCAATTATTCCAGCCTATGTAGTGTGAGGGAGTTGACCCGTCTGGTTCATAAATATTGAATTCAAATGACTGTACTTTGATATACTAAAATTTATTCTAGGAATTATAACATCACAGAAAATGAAGAGCACTATTTTATGTTAAACCACAAAAGGCTAAACAACACAGACAGTATGTTTTAAACATATTTTAATAAAAAATATATTTTTTTAATATAAGAAATGAGTAACTGTTTGTCAATGAAAGCTAGGTTAAAGGGACACTCAAGTCAAAAATGATTAAGATAAAGCAGCAATTTTAAACAACCTTCCAATTTACTTCCATTAACAAAATGTGCACAGTCTTTTTATATTTACACATTTTGAGTCACCAGCTCCTACTGAGCATGTGCAAGAATGAATAGAATATAAGTATAAACATTTATGATTGGCTGATGATGTCACATGATACAGGTGGAGTGAAACTAGGCATAACTGAAATCTGTCAGAAAAAAAATCTACTACACATTTGAAGTTCAGACTAGGGGGCATATTTATCAAGCTCCGTATGGAGCTTGATACCCCGTGTTTCTGGCGAGTCTTCAGGCTCGCCGGAAACAGAAGTTATGAAGCAGCGGTCTAAAGATCGGCAATATCGGATCATGTCCACTCGCACATTCATAAATAGGCCCCTAAGTGCTAATACATTGTTTTTTTTTTATCATGCATTTGTTGATTAAGCAAATCTTTTGTATTTACTGGTCCTTTAAATAGTAAATAATAGTCGGCTAAATTATGAGTTTTGCGGTAAGAGCTGCTCGGTACTAACTTGCAAGTTATTGTCACCGCTCACTTACCTACAGTGCTGGAATTACAGGTTTACAAAAACCTGGCGTTAGCAGGCAAGAAGTGAGAGTAGAGCAAAATTGCGCTCCATAGCGCACTCCAATACCAGCGCTGCGGTAAGCTGGTTTTACATGCTCGTGCACAATTTCCCCATAGACATCAATGGGGAGAGCCGGCTGAAAAAAAGCCTAACACCTGCAATAAAGGAGCGTAAACCTCCGTAACGCAGCCCCATTGATTCCTATGGGGAAACTAAATTTATGTTTACACCTAACACCCTAACATAAACCCGAGTCTAAACACCCCTAATCTGCCGCCCCCACATCTCCGCCACCTTCATTACACTTATTAACCCCTAATCTGTCGCACCCCAATGTTGCCGCCACCTACATAAATATATTAGCCCCTAATCTGCTGCCCCCCGATATCGCCGCCACCTACCTACACTTATTAAACCCTAATCTGCCGCCCCCAACGTCGCCATCACTATACTAAATTTATTAACCCTAACCCTAACACCCACTAACTTTAATGTAATTAAAATAAATCTAAATAAAACCTACTATTAATAACTAAATAATTCCTATTTAAAACTAAATACTTACCTATAAAATAAACCCTAGGCTAGCTACAATATAATTAATAGTTACATTGTATCTAGTTTAGGTGTTTTTTTTTATTTCACAGCTAAGTTTGTATTTATTTTAGCTAGGTAGTATAGTTAGTAAATAGTTATTAACTATTTACTAACTACCTAGCTAAAATAAACACAAATTTACCTGTAAAATAAAACCTAACCTGAGTTACACTAACACATAACCTTACACTACAATTAAATACATTACATTTATTAAATACAATTAACTAAATTACAAAAAAAAACCCACTAAATTACACAAAATAAAAAAAGAAATTATCAGATATTAAAACTATATACACCTAATCTAATAACCCTATCAAAAAAAAAAATCTCCCCCAAAATAAAAAACTCCCTAGCCTAAACTAAACTACCAATAGCCCTTAAAAACATTGCCCCAAATAAATCAGCTCTTTTACCTGTAAAAAAAATACAAACAACCCCCCAACAGTAAAACCCACCACCCACACAACCAATCCCCCAAATAAAATCCTAACTAAAAAAACTAAGCTCCCCATTGCCTGAAAAGGGCATTTGGATGGGCATTGCCCTTAAAAGGGCATTTAGCTCTTTTTCCCCCCAAACCCTAATCTAAAAATAAAAGCCACCCATAAACCCTTAAAAAAGCCTAACACTAACCCCCGAAGATCCACTTACAGCTTTTGAAAACCCGGCAGAAATCCTCAACGAAGCGGCAGAAGTCTTCATCCATCCGGGCAGAAGTCTTCATCCAACTGGGCAGAAGTCTTCATCCAGACGGCATCTTCTATCTTTATCCATCCGGCGTGGAGCGGGTCCATCTTCAAGACATCCGGCGTGGAGCATCCTCTTCAATCGATGTCTTCTTGAACAATGAATTCTCCTTTAAATGACGTCATCCAAGATGGCGTCCCTTGAATTCCGATTGGCTGATAGAATTCTATCAGCCAATCGGAATTAAAGGTGAAAAAATCTTATTGGCTGATGCAATCAGCCAATAGGATTGAGCTTCAATCCTATTGGCTGATCCAATCATCTAATAGGATTGAGCTTGCATTCTATTGGCTGTTCCAATCAGGTAAAAGAGCTGATTTCTTTGGGGCAATGCCCCGCAAAAGGCCCTTTTAAGGGCTATTGGTAGTTTAGGCTAAGGTTTTTTTTATTTTGGGGGGCTTTTTTTATTTTGTTAAGGCTATTAGATTAGGTGTAATTAATTTAAATATCTGATCATTTGTTTTTTATTTTGTGTAATTTAGTGGGGTTTTTTGTAATTTAGTTAATTGTATTTAATTTATGTAATTGATTTAATTGTAGTGTAAGGTTAGGTGTTAGTGTAAGACAGGTTAGGTTTTATTTTACAGGTAAATTTGTATTTATTTTAGCTTGGTAGTTAGTAAATAGTTAATAACTATTTAGTAACTATTCTACCTAGTTAAAATAAATATAAACTTAGCTGTAAAATAAAAATAAAACCTTAGATAAATACAATGTAACTATTAGTTATATTGTACCTAGCTTAGGGTTTATTTTACAGGTATGTATTTAGTTTTAAATAGGAATTTTTTGTTATTAATAGTAAGTTTTATTTAGATTTATTTTAATTACATTAAAGTTAGTGGGTGTTAGGGTTAGAGTTAGACTTAGGGTTAGTTTTAGGGGTTAATAAATTTAATATAGTGGCGGCGACAGATTAGGGGTTAATAAATGTAGGTAGGTGGCGGCGATGTTAGGGGCGGCAGATTAGGGGTTAATAATATTTAACTAGTGTTTGCTATGCAGGAGTGCGGCGGTTTAGGGGTTAATATGTTTATTATAGTGGCGGCGATGTCTGGAGCGGCAGATTAGGGGTTAATAATTTTATTTTAGTGTATGCGATGCGGGAGGGCCTCGGTTTAGGGGTTAATAGGTAGTTTATGGGTGTTAGTGTACTTTTTAGCACTTTAGTTATGAGTTTTATGTAACAGCTTTGTAGCGTAAAACTCATAACTACTGACTTTCAGTTTACGTTATGGATCTTGAAGTTTTAAGCTGTACCGCTCACTTTTTGGCCTCCCAGGCAAACTCGTAATACTGGCGCTGTGGTGCCATTGAAAAAGGACTTTTTGAAAAAATTGAGCGGTGCCCCTAAACCTGCAAGACTCGTAATACCAGCGGTAGTGAAAAAGAGCCTTAACACTGCTTTTTCACTCATACCGCAAAACTTGTAATCTAGCCGAGTATTTGTTGCATCATATTTTATCAGATTTCCTTTACATTTATAATAATCTAATATGGTAATATCCAATGTATTGAAAAGAGAATTTGGTGGCAAATTAAAAATCTAAAAAAATTAAATGAATAAATGGTTTGTGAATAAACCTCAGTATTGTTTGTATATTTATTTATTGAAATAGTATCAGTAATGTGCTAGATTCCAACTGTGTTATATGGTTGTTACATAGTGCTATGATTTGTTTTTGATTAAATTTAAACTGCACAAAAATGTAGCAGCTGCCATCTAGCTCCCAAGTTATAGTAACAGCTGTTACATTCTATGAGAAGCGTTGCACCTTACTAATGAGTTTATACTTTGGGGCTGAATTATCAAGCTCCGAATGGAGCTTGATGCCCCTGTTTCTGCGCCAGGCTTCAGGCTCGCCAGAAACAGCAGTTATGAAGCTGCGGTCTAAAGACCGCTGCTCCATAACTGGTCTGCTGCCTCTCAGGTTGCAGTCTGCAATCCGCCCGATCCTATATGATTGGGCTGATTGACGCCCCCTGCTAGCGGCCGATTGGCCACGAATCTGCAGGGGGCAGCATTGCACAGGCAGTTCTGGTGAACTGCTTGTGCTATGTTAAATGCTGACAGCGTATGCTGTCGGCATTCAGCAAAGTCTTTCGGATATGATACGCTACAGCTTATCATGTCACACAGACATTGGTAAATCTGCCCCTATGCCTTTTGCTACCGTGAGGCTGGTGGCTAAGCCCTAGTGAGTAAATTCATTATACCAATTAGAAGGCAAGCTAAAACTTAAAGGGACAGTCAACGCCAAAATGGTTATTGTTTAAAAAGACAGGCAACACCATTACTACCCATTCCCCAGCTTTGCACAGTCAACATTGTTATATTAATATACTTTGTAACAATTAAAGGGACACTCAGGTTAAATTAAATTTTCATGATTCAGATACAGCATGTAATTTAAAACAACTTTCCAATTTACTTCCATTAAAAAAAATGTGCACAGTCTTTTATATTTACAATTTTTGAGTCACCAGATCCTACTGATCATGTGCAAGAATTCACAGACTATACGTATATGCATTTGTGATTGGCTGATTGCTATCACATGGTACAAGGGGAGTGGAAATATACATAACTTTGAAATGAGCTATTACATTGTCTTGTTATCTTGCATTTGTTGATTATGAAAATCTAATGTGTTGACTGGTCCTTGAAACCTCTAAATTTCTGCCTATTTCAAAGCCACTACAGACAGCCTCTTATCACATGTTTTTTTTTTATTAGCTTTTCACAACAGGAAACTCCGATCAGCCAATAGAATGCGAGCTCAATCTGATTGGCTGATCGGATCAGCCAATCGGATTGAACTTGATTCTGATTGGCTGATTCCATCAGCCGATCAGAATTTTCCTACCTTAATTCCGATTGGCTGATAGAATCCTATCAGCCAATCGGAATTCGAGGGACGCCATCTTGGATGACGTCCCTTAAAGGAACCATCATTCATCGGGAAGTCGTCGGAAGAAGAGGATGGATCCGCGGTGGAGGTCTTCAAGATGGAGCCGGTCGTCATCAGATGAAGATAGAAGATGCCGCTTGGATCAAGATGGTTGCCGGTCCGGATTGCCTCTTCTTCCCGGATAGGATGAAGACTTTGGAGCCTCTTCTGGACCTCTTCAGCCGCCGGATGATGGATGTCTAGCCCCCGCTTGGGCTTGGATCAAGACATCAGAGCCAGGACGGATCAGTGTGATACCCGGCGAGGTGAAGACAAGGTAGGAAGATCTTCAGGGGCTTAGTGTTAGCTTTATTTAAGGGGGGTTTGGGTTAGATTAGGGGTATGTGGGTGGTGGGTTGTAATGTTGGGGGGGGGTATTGTATGTTTTTTTTTACAGGCAAAAGAGATGAATTCTTTGGGACATGCCCCACAAAAGGTCCTTTTAAGGGCTGGTAAGGTAAAAGAGCTTTGAACTTTTGTAATTTAGAATAGGGTAGGGCATTTTTTTATTTTGGGGGTCTTTGTTATTTTATTAGGGGGCTTAGAGTAGGTGTAATTAGTTTAAAATTGTTGTAATATTTTTCTAATGTTTGTAAATATTTTGTTATTTTTTGTAACTTAGTTCTTTTTTATTTTTTGTACTTTAGTTAGTTTATTTAATTGTATTTATTTGTAGGAATTGTATTTAATTTATTTATTGATAGTGTAGTGTTAGGTTTAATTGTAGATAATTGTAGGTAGTTTATTTAATTAATTTATTGATAGTGTAGTGTTAGGTTTAATTGTAACTTAGGTTAGGATTTATTTTACAGGTAATTTTGTAATTATTTTAACTATTTTAGCTATTAAATAGTTCTTAACTATTTCATAGCTATTGTACCTGGTTAAAATAAATACAAAGTTACCTGTAAAATAAATATTAATCCTAAAATAGCTATAATATAATTATAATTTATATTGTAGCTATATTGGGGTTTATTTTACAGGTAAGTATTTAGCTTTAAATAGGAATAATTTATTTAATATGAGTTAATTTATTTCGTTAGATTTAAATTATATTTAACTTAGGGGGGTGTTAGTGTTAGGGTTAGACTTAGCTTTAGGGGTTAATCCATTTATTACAGTAGCGGCGAGATTCGGTCGGCAGATTAGGGGTTAATAATTGAAGTTAGGTGTCGGCGATGTTAGGGAGGGCAGATTAGGGGTTAATACTATTTATTATAGGGTTATTGATGCGGGAGTGAGGCGGATTAGGGGTTAATAACTTTATTATAGTAGCGGTGCAGTCCGCTCGGCAGATTAGGGGTTAATAAGTGTAGGCAGGTGGAGGCGACGTTGAGGGGGCATATTAAGGGGTTAATAAATATAATATAGGGGTCGGCGGTGTTAGGGGCAGTAGATTAGGGGTACATAAGGATAACGTAGGTGGCGGTCGGCAGAATAGGGGTTAAAAAAATGTAATCGAGTGGCGGCGATGTGGGGGTACCTCGGTTTAGGGGTACATAGGTAGTTTATGGGTGTTAGTGTACTTTAGAGCACAGTAGTTAAGAGCTTTATAAACCGGCGTTAGCCCAGAAAGCTCTTAACTACTGACTTTTTTCTGCGGCTGGAGTTTTGTCGTTAGATTTCTAACGCTCACTTCAGCCACGACTCTAAATACCGGCGTTAGAAAGATCCCATTGAAAAGATAGGATACGCAAATGACGTAAGGGGATCTGCGGTATGGAAAAGTCGCGGCTGGAAAGTGAGCGTTAGACCCTTTCCTGACTGACTCCAAATACCAGAGGGCGGTAAAAACCAGCGTTAGGAGCCTCTAACGCTGGTTTTCACGGCTGCCGCCCAACTCTAAATCTAGGCCATAGATAGTCTTAGGTGCCTCAATGCATTACTGGAAGCTAGCTGATAATTGGTGCCTAATCACATATTCCTCTTGTCGTTGGTTCACCAGAGATGTTTGTTTAGGTCCTAGTAGTGCATTGTTGCTCTGCAGTGGTTTAATTATGTGTTTAACTCCTTTTCAATGTAATAATACTTTGCTCTAACACATTATAGCATTTTCTTTTTTATTTCCCTTTAACTATGTAAGATTTAAAAGGACAGGGGAAAATTGAATACTTTCAATAGTTTAAAGGGACACTAAACCCAACATTTTTCTTTCATGATTCAGATAGAGAATACAATTTTAAACAACATTACAATTTACTTCTATTATCTAATTTGCTTCATTCTTTAGATATTCTTTGCTGAATAAATAGCAGTGCACATGGGTGAGCCAATCACACGAGGCAGCTATGTGTAGCCACCAATCAGCGGCTACTAAGCCTATCTAGCTATGCTTTTCTGCAATTAATATCAAGAGAATGAAGCAAAATAGATAATAGAAGTAAATTAGAAAGTT
The DNA here is from genome assembly GCF_027579735.1 of Bombina bombina. NCBI lineage: Eukaryota > Metazoa > Chordata > Amphibia > Anura > Bombinatoridae > Bombina > Bombina bombina. The sequence goes on along the minus strand of NC_069505.1, from coordinate 304,882,062 downwards.
GTTTAAAATTGCATGCTCTTTCTAAATCATGAAAGAAAAAAAATTGTGTTTCATGTCCCTTTAAAATTAGACTTTGTGGGATCGAGAATTACTAGGCAGATCATTATACTAATAATTAAGTTTCCCCCTCTTTTTAAAGACAGTTGTAAATAAGCTTCACAATTTTAAACAACTTTCCACTTAACTTCTATCATCAAATTTTCTTAATTTTCTTAGTATCCTTTGTTGAAGGAGCAACAATGCAGTACTGAAAGGTATCTGAATATATTGGTGAGCTAATTACAAGAGGCACATATAGTATGTGTAGCCACCAATTAGCTGCTAGCTCCCAGCTGTGCATTGCTGCTATTCAGTTAATCTAGGTATGCTTTCCAACAAAGGATACCAAGTGAACTAAGCAAATTTGATAAATAAAGTAAATTTGAAAGTTGTATAAAATAGCGTGCTCTATCTGAATCATGAAAGTTTAATTTTGACTTTGCTTTCCCTTTAAGCAGATTAAAGGGACATAAAACCCAAAAAATGTATTTGATGAAAAAGCAGGGAGGTAAGTTCAGGAGTGTGCACGTGTCTGCAGCACTATATGGCAGCAGTTTTGCAACAATGTTATACATTAGCAATGGCACTAGATGGCAGCGCTATTTCCTGTCATGTAGAGCCTCAGGCATGTGCACACTACCTAACTAGCTATCTCTTCAACAAACAATAACATGAGAACAAAGCAAATTTGATAATAGAAGTAAATTAGAAACTTTTTAAAAATTGTATTCTTTATCAAAATAATTAAAGATTTTTTTTTGTTTCGTGTCCCTTTAATGACAACAATAACTAATTTTATTATTTATTGAATTGAAAAAAATGCAGATATTTGTAAATGTTTACTTGTTACCAACGGCTAGATTTGGAGTTTGGCGTTAGCCGTGAAAACCAGCGTTAGAGGCTCCTAACGCTGGTTTTAGGCTAACTCCAGTATTTGGAGTCACTCAAAAAAGGGTCTAACGCTCACTTTTCAGCCGTGACTTTTCCATACCGCAGATCCCCTTACGTCAATTGCGTATCCTATCTTTTCAATGGGATCTTCCTAACTCCGGTATTTAGAGTCGTGTCTGAAGTGAGCGTTAGAAATCTAACGACAAAACTCCAGCCGCAGAAAAAAGTCAGTAGTTCAGAGCTTTTTGGGCTAACGCCGGTTCATAAAGCTCTTAACTACTGTACTCTAAAGTACACTAACACCCATAAACTACCTATGTACCCCTAAACAGAGGCCCCCCCACATCGCCGCCACTCGATTACATTTTTTTAACCCCTAATCTGCCGACCGCCCCCTACGTTATACTTATGTACCCCTAATCTGCTGCCCCTAACACCGCCGACCCCTGTATTATATTTATTAACCCCTAATCTGCCCCCCACAACGTCGCCGCCAGCTACCTACAATAATTAACCCCTAATCTGCCGACCGCAAAGCGCCGCCACCTACATTATAGCTATGTACCCCTAATCTGCTGCCCCTAACACCGCCGACCCCTATATTATATTTATTAACCCCTAATCTGCCCCCCTCAACGTCGCCTCCACCTGCCTACACTTATTAACCCCTAATCTGCCGAGCGGACCGCATCGCTACTATAATAAAGTTATTAACCCCTAACCCTATAATAAATAGTATTAACCCCTAATCTGCCCTCCCTAACATCGCCGACACCTAACTTCAATTATTAACCCCTAATCTGCCGACCGGAGCTCACCGCTATTCTAATAAATGTATTAACCCCTAAAGCTAAGTCTAACCCTAACACTAACACCCCCCTAAGTTAAATATAATTTTAATCTAACGAAATAAATTAACTCTTATTAAATAAATTATTCCTATTTAAAGCTAAATACTTACCTGTAAAATAAATCCTAATATAGCTACAATATAAATTATAATTACATTGTAGCTATTTTAGGATTAATATTTATTTTACAGGCAACTTTGTAATTATTTTAACCAGGTACAATAGCTATTAAATAGTTAAGAACTATTTAATAGCTACCTAGTTAAAATAATTACAAAATTACCTGTAAAATAAATCCTAACCTAAGTTACAATTAAACCTAACACTATACTATCATTAAATTAATTAAATAAAATACCTATAATAACCTACAATTAAACCTAACACTACACTATCAATAAATAAATTAAATACAATTCCTACAAATAAATACAATTAAATAAACTAACTAAAGTACAAAAAATAAAAAAGAACTAAGTTACAAAAAATAACAAAATATTTACAAACATTAGAAAAATATTACAACAATTTTAAACTAATTACACCTACTCTAAGCCCCCTAATAAAATAACAAAGACCCCCAAAATAAAAAAATGCCCTACCCTATTCTAAATTACAAAAGTTCAAAGCTCTTTTACCTTACCAGCCCTTAAAAGGACCTTTTGTGGGGCATGCCCCAAAGAATTCATCTCTTTTGCCTGTAAAAAAAAACATACAATACCCCCCCCCAACATGACAACCCACCACCCACATACCCCTAATCTAACCCAAACCCCCCTGAAATAAAGCTAACTACACTATCAATACATTATTAATTAAATACAATATCTACAAATAACTACAATGAAATAAACTAACTAAAGTACAAAAAATAAAAAAGAACTAAGTTACAAAAAATAAAAAAATATTTACAAACATAAGATAAATATTACAACAATTTTAAACTAATTACACCTACTCTAAGCCCCCTAATAAAATAACAAAGACCCCCAAAATAAAAAATGCCCTACCCTATTCTAAATTACTAAAGTTCAAAGCTCTTTTACCTTACCAGCCCTGAACAGGGCCCTTTGCGGGGCATGCACCAAGAAGTTCAGCTCTTTTGCCTGTAAAAAAAAACATACAATACCCCCCCCCCAACATTACAACCCACCACCCACATACCCCTAATCTAACCCAAACCCCCCTTAAATAAACCTAACACTAAGCCCCTGAAGATCATCCTACCTTGTCTTCACCTCACCAGGTAGGTTTAATTCTAACTTAGGTTAGGATTTATTTTACAGGTAATTTTGTAATTATTTTAACTAGGTAACTATTAAATAGTTCTTAACTATTCAATAGCTATTGTACATGGTTAAAATAATTACAAAGTTGCCTGTAAAATAAATATTAATCCTAAAATAGCTACAATGTAATTATAATTTATATTGTAGCTATATTAGGATTTATTTTACAGGTAAGTATTTAGCTTTAAATAGGAATCATTTATTTAATAAGAGTTAATTAATTTCGTTAAATGTAAATTATATTTAACTTAGGGGGGTGTTAGTGTTAGGGTTAGACTTAGCTTTAGGGGTTAATACATTTATTAGAATAGCTGTGAGCTCCAGTCGGCAGATTAGGGGTTAATTATTGAAGTTAGGTGTCGGCGATGTTAGGGAGGGCAGATTAGGGGTTAATACTATTTATTATAGGGTTAGTGAGGCGGATTAGGGGTTAATAACTTTATTATGGTAGCGCTCAGGTCCGCTCGGCAGATTAGGGGTTAATAAGTGTAGGCAGGTGGAGGCGACGTTGTGGGGGGCAGATTAGGGGTTAATAAATATAATATAGGGGTCGGCGATGTTAGGGCAGCAGATTAGGGGTACATAGGGATAATGTAAGTAGCGGCGGTTTACGGAGCGGCAGATTAGGGGCTAATAATAATATGCAGGGGTCAGCGATAGCGGGGGCGGCAGATTAGGGGTTAATAAGTGTAAGGTTAGGGGTGTTTAGACTCGGGGTACATATTAGAGTGTTAGGTGCAGACGTAGGAAGTGTTTCCGCATAGCAAACAATGGGGCTGCGTTAGGAGCTGAACGCGGCTTTTTTGCAGGTGTTAGGTTTTTTTCAGCTCAAACAGCCCCATTGTTTCCTATGGGGGAATCGTGCACGAGCACGTTTTTGAGGCTGGCCGCTTGCGTAAGCAACTCTGGTATCGAGAGTTGAAGCTGCGTTAAATATGCTCTACGCTCCTTTTTTGGAGCCTAACGCAGCCTTTATGTGGACTCTCAATACCAGAGTTATTTTTATGGTGCGGCCAGAAAAAAGCCGGCGTTAGCTTTTCGGGTCGTTACCGACAAAACTCCAAATCTAGCCGTGTATACATCATTCTACTTTAAAAAAAGGTATTGATAAAATTATCAATATTCCCACATTTTGATTACATCCCACATAAAGAAACATACAGAGGTTCCACAATTAGATCCTTCTATGTTAGTTGCTTTCACGGATACCAGACTGCCAGGGCCACCCCCCCCTACTGCCTGGCTCTCCACTTATCACACCAGTTTTGACCTTTTCATGGCTTATGGGATCGCCCTGACTCTTCCTATTGCTTCTCTTGTGGTTTGTACATCCTCATGGAAGAGCTGATCTCTTATCGCCTAACCCCTCTCTGGCTGGCCGGGCTCCTGGAACTGCCAGCTGGCCACACCGCACAAGATACCCACTAACCTTTACCCTTGGTCACTCCAGCAGCCCTTTGCCCCAGAGCTTCACTCTTTTGGGGTTTGGTAGCTACCAGGGAGGACCAGAGGTGGGGTGATTGCTGAAAGGGAGCTCCCTAGGGAACCAGGGGTTTTGAACACCACTACCGCAATATCTTTCCCAGGCTGTAACTCCAGTCCCCAGTAAAGGATCATGCTGCTTTTTGGACTGTGGCATCTGGGGACCACAAGCTTTCCAATTACACCCTCGGTTGTAACATTGTAACTCTTTTTCTTTACAAATTCCCAATTTTACAACCGATTTTTCAGCATAGGAAGGAAAATTAGAATACTGATAACTAATAAACACTGTATGAAAGGGTTAACGTGCCGCTCCTATGTGTAAGGGAAAAGCAGAGGGATTCAAAAGGGGGTTATACACTCATACAGCCACATAAAAGCATACATTTGGAGCAGTGATCTGCTGTTTGCTTGACTGGGCCTACTCTGGGAGAAACGCATTGAGATACTAATGTCCTGCTTGGGCTTCCAAAGATGACTGCAGCCACAGTTAGATTGATGTCTTGAGAAGGAGAATATTGATCAGTTGTTTGATGGCTAGCGGTACAATCGGAAGCGGGACGTTTGTGATATTGGACATGTTATAAAGAATTTACGTTACGTAAGTAGGATTTTATTTGTGCGTGATTGATTGTAAACAAATTTACCTTGAATCTGGCTTTGCACTGTTCTTTTGTATCCCATACTCTACTAGATTTTTTTGGCTTGTGAAGGAGGAAAGCACAGCAATAAAGATCGGCAGCATCCAGTGGGGAACTCCACTTAACACATCCATTACCTGACTGTTCAAAGGGTCTCTTTCAGGACATTATGTAATGTGTTTCCACTACCAGTAAGACTTTTGCACATAGATCTCACAGATCGGTGCTATATTTGTATGTGAGGGCTGCTATATAACTTGAGGTGTTCCTTGAGTATACATATTAGAATTAATTATGTTATAAAATAATCCCTCTATGGTGCTTAGTATAAAAAGACTAATAGGTGTGTGACATGAGTATTTATAAAGTTTTATACTTGTATTGTAATATATGTAATATTCAAAACAGTTAAGATGATGGACAATTAGTTATCAGGTTATACCCATTGAAAAATAGAAATGGGTATAATGGTGATGAGAAAGGGTCCATAATCCTTCCACCTTCCTGTGTTGTTATTTTTTTTCTTATATTAATATAGCGAAGGTGCAAGAAAAAGACCAATTTCTGATGATAAAATAATTCTGTATTCTTATTGTTTTTCTATTTAAGTGTTTAAGTAACACCAGTGTAATATGTAGATTGCAACTAACTAATAGGAGAGATGTATAACCATTTTTAATACTATATTTATTGTTCCTAAGACACAAGTTTTTTGAGGAATAGGTACAGTTTAGAGGACAAAACGCAAAATTTGTTGGTCCTGTGTATTCCATGGGAATAAAATAAAATTCTCTTTTTGTTTAAAGGGACACTGAACCCAATTTTTTTCTTTTGTGATTCAGATAGAGCATGAAATTGTAAGCAACTTTCTAATTTACTCCTATTATCAATTTTTCTTCATCCTCTTGCTATTTTTATTTGAAAAAGAAGGCATCTAAGCTTTTTTTTTATCAGAACTCTGGACAGCACTTTTTTTATTGGTGGATGAATTTATCCACCAATCAGCAAGGACAACCCAGATTGTTCACCAAAAATGGGCCGGCATCTAAACTTACATTCTTGCATTTCAAATAAAGATACCAAGAGAATGAAGAAAATTTGATAATAGGAGTACATTAGAAAGTTGCTTAAAATGTCATGCTCTATCTGAATCACGAAAGAAAAAATTTGGGTTCAGTGTCCCTTTAATGGTTTATCTTGTTATTTCTAGACATGCATTTGTTTAATTCTGAATGCATATTGGTGATAAAAACAAGGATATTCATTTAGTTTTCACAAAACTAATATCCAAATGAATGCACTAATTTTAAAGAAAGCTAATATATACTAATGAAATTCATCAGTATACATGTGTTTTCTTTAAATGAGTTGTAATAGCAAAAATACTTACCTTTAGTGCGCTGGGAAGCCATGATAATCCCAACCCTTCTTTACAGGGCCCAAGTTTGCACTAATAGAAGGCTTAGTGTGGCAGATTCCAGAGCATGTGCTCAAGGAGATGGTCCTTTGCCCGAGGTTTTGGGATCTGTCTCGCTAAAACTTCTATTATTGCGGCCTTGGGCTCTGTGGAGAAAAGGAGCACTGGATCTGTTAAAAACACTTTTATTCATAAAGTTGTTTAAAAACTTTAGATTCATCTGCATATAGATAGGGAGGTCGGAACAGATGTCCCCCTTAGCTAGACTGAATTGCGGCTGACACATTTCGGCTTGCGCTGTACTCTAAGCCCATTAAAAAACACTAGTATAGTGCTTCCTTAAAAACATGCTCAAGCTATCCTATTGGTCAAATTCCACCCATACAGATCACACTAATCATTTAGCCAATTCCTGGCCCTGATATATGCCTACTCTTGAACATTTCCACTCCTTAATGTTTTCATAATCACCATATTACCTGTCACTCTAAAGAATTTATCCTATTTTGTCTACAGAATTACGCTAATTTATACCTCCATATGTATATGATGAAATCACTCTGTATCTTCGTCCACAGACTACACATAAATCCAATATAAATTAGCATTCAAAGTTTGTTCACTAAATACCGTCAGTTCTAGTTCAGATCTAGTTTTGAATTATAATCCACGTATACTACATATGACTCTCTCTGATCATGTCAGGTTATAAATCTGCACTATTAATAATGGAAAAAGGTTCACTGAAAGTAGCTGTAATTATGTACATATGAAATCTCTAGGATTAATAAGTAAATGCAAACATAAATATATAATTATTCCAGACTATATAGTACACCCATTGTACTGTGCAAATTGTTAAACCTCGTTATGAGATTGGATGCATGATTAAATAGAATCTGAAAGAATTTGTCTTACTACCATCTCGACCCGATCAGCTAATTACGGCTGTGGCTGGCTTACAGGTCCATTTGCGAATATATGTGATGTGGTTAAGTGTGGTTTACCCAAAATGACTATACACCTTAAATTGGTTGGTTATTATTGCACTGGGTATCTACACTTACTGAAATAGAAGCTCGAGACTAATTAAATCCCAGAGGTTTTGCCACCTATATTCTGGAATATTAATACCAGTATAAAGATTGTTGATTACAATCTGGGTATATATTGATTCCAGTGGATTTTTGGATACCCCATATATGTCTACCTTTCAAAGCCAATACTGGACAAGTGGGTGTGTGTAATCTGTATCTGTGTAATTGTATCTGATAACAGTATAATGGATTGTTGACGTCATTATAAGGACTGATTAGACATTTGACCCTGTATCCCATCATCTATTCTGATATTTTTTTCTGTGGAGAAGGACCAGGATTTGTGTGGCTCACCCAGCGCACTGCAGGTGACATTTTTTCACCTGCAGTAAACCGACATTTATATTCGTTTTAATGGAACAAATGTAAATGTTACCGAATATTCAGTATTTGTTTAGTTTTAAACAAACAAATACTCTGAGAAACAAATATTCCAAAAAACTAATCTTCCTAAATATCTGTTCAAAATAATTTGTCCTAAATGAATTATTCACTGCTGCACAAGTCTAGTTATTTCCAACAACTAAATCATCTCTAGAGAGATATTGACTGGTGCAAGATAAAGTGTTTGAGCCTGCAAGGCTAATGGAGGTAATCATAGTTGTGGTGGTAATTAGTACCAGAATATTAAAACAAAAAGGGTTGTCCACTTTTTAAAATTATTTTATTGGAAGACAAATAATATAGGTATGAAAAATGAACAATTACCTACAAGCTACAAAAGTACTAAACAAGCCTCAAGAAAATACCAAAAGCTACAACATACAGTCCAAATTATACAGGACAACTATATATTAAATAAACCCAGATTAAGCAATACTAACTAAACATAGTGAACCAGAGAATCTATCCCAAGAAAAATGCACAAGAATGTGAATATACTCAGCCAGTTTAGTCCTCCAGTGTCCTCTCTCTTTCTCATCAGTTGCTTCCAGGAGGTAAGGAAGATAAAAAAAGTTTGTTTACACCAATCAAAGACTACATGGGAGTGTCCTTCATAGACAAAGACTAGGCCAAAGCCTAGTCTATAATTTAAATCACAGTATAGTTTAAGAATGAGCTATTTATAAATTATAGGGATAAATTATCTGGTTTTATGACACCACAATATTTAGAGGTAATTATGTTAATGTAGCTGTAATTGGGGGGGGGGGGGGGGGATCTGCTATGCTTTATTGTAGTTTTACCAGATTATGGTTAGTAATATTGAGCTATAGAACTAGCACCTATATAATTTTGTGTTTTAGTGGATGGTATCAGTAGTTTCAACCTGTATAATTTATAATTTATATATAGTGAACTGTTGTAAAATATTTTGAGGTTCTATTGCCATACAGGTGTGTAAATGGAACAAATTTGCCACAGTTACATTTTTGTGTAACACCGACCTTTATATGGCAAGACTGAGATCAAGCATAACATGTTTAATTAAAATAAATTTGTTTTGATAGTGCTCTGAATCTGATCTAATTAGTGGCTACTTTCCTGCTCAAGTAACATCCTTAAGATTACAATTGTATCCCTCTTCATTTGTAGACAAACCTTTTCCAGGCAAAAAATAATGACCCAGACATAATACAAAATTTAGCCCTAGGTAACAGCTGACCCAACAAGATTCAATCCTTTAATATATGCCGAAAGTGTACTAAATATTTATCAACATCTCTTGGGTTATTAATATGAAGTTCCACTATTTTCTCTCTCTTGTAAAATACAAGCTCGGGTATTAAAATTGGATAGCCACCAATGGATATGTGCCTTAAATCTATTTAATACACTGTATCCTTATTATTTTTAATTTATTTTAGCGATAGCAAACTTCAGAAATTTCCATGGCAAATTCCAGACATTCAGTTGATTCTTGACAAGCATCAAAAAGACCACAGTCAAAATCACAGTCACAGTTGCAGTCATTATTAGTGTGTTCTTCTGCCGATGTGTGGTAATACCTATGTAATGGACAACACAGATTCAGCATAATGTTTTCACACGTATTTGGCAGCATAAGTAGAAAGTCACAAAAGTGGCAGAACAGGCAGGCGAGAATTAGAGAGGCACATTCCCCTGGAAAAGAAAAAAAAATGGAGGCTCAGACAATTTAATATAAAGTGACACATTTTCATAAATCATTTTACCATGTAAGTATTTTTTTTCTAATCTATAAAGTGCTATAGGCAACACTCAAGAAATAAGCATTGCATGTTTTAATGTGGTAATAATACTTCTACAACATTGGAAATACAGAACTAAAAAAAATATTGCATTTTTATTGATTTTTTCCACACCCATATACTGTAGGTCATTAACATTATTAGGTAACTAAATACTTAAAAGAACTTATAAGACTGCAGTGGAGGCTGTTCCTTAGAGTTATTTTTATTCAATTATACAATTCTGATAACCACTTTTGCTATTCTCTCACTTGCTCTCCTATAATTAGTGCTGTGCGGAGCGCCCTCTAATGGTTCTATAATTTCAATGCAGGCAGGGCTAGATTGTATATAGACCTACTGTGATGTATAATTAAATTTTGTAAAAGCTGCCTAACTATGGGCATTTTCTAATGCTGGTGTAGAGGGCAGTTCATACTGTTGCCCTGACTCTTTCAACAGTGTTCAGCAAAGTACTTTATGATATCACTTCCAATTTTGGCTAGGTTGAAAGATTCAGCTACAAACAGACAATCAATGTCAGTTCTTTGTCAGCTTTTATTAGCAGTAGGATATTTGATTCTATAATGCTTTGCATAGGAATGCTCACAGATGTAAAAACTGGGGTTATCAGAGCCTCACTGCAACATTTTTAAAAGGGTTTGGGAATATCACTCTTACTGCCATTTTTCTGGAGATTGCATGCAAATGTCATCTTTCTAACCCATCATCTGCCTGTTCCTACACCTCTTATATCTCTTTAGATAGGTAGTTGGTAGAATCAGGCCAATGTAAAACAAGCCGTGAATAAACATGCATAGGACCCTGTCTGCAGTGTACATTGTCAGAATATGTACAGCTACAAAAAAACACAGATATACAGTATGCTGTCTGACAGTACAGAATATGCATTCACTGATATCAACAGATATAAGGAGATCCTCCCTGAGTAAGAGTTATATGAAGGATATTAGCAAATGAAGCACTAACCTTTTGCTTTACTCTATTTAGCTTATATCAATAGTAACTTTTGACATATCTGAACCAAGGGCAAGAAAACTTTCACCTCTTCTTAAAGTGCCATAAAACAGGTTTATGATGGCTAGACCTATCTGCCCAACCATGACTATGGGGAGAGTGTGGGCAAGAAGGGGTTAATAGCATTAGCACTCACCCTACCTTATACCTATACTTCTACAAGGGCATAAAGGGACACCAAATGAACCCCCAAATCCTGACTGCACCACCACAGATTAACTCTGCTGCCACCACCCAAGACTTAATACACATGGGTGCCTTGGGAACCTCAATTACACTCTAGAAAATACTTAGAAGAACAAATGCCAAAAATGTACCAGTAACCCATACAAGTAACAGTTTGGTAACGTGATTACAACCTTTTCTCTAAGGCTCTGTGAATTCAGATACTAGAGCCCAAAGACAGAATTAGATTATTAATATTTTAATGACAAAAGACACATAGATGTTACACGGTGCCAAATTAGATAGAACAAAAGGACACACAAAAAAACAAATAGATACAAAATACAGTCCATGAAAATAAAATGGGACTGAAAAAAAACAAAAAAACAGACCTGCACTTACATACATAGCACCATGCCTGTGGGAACCCATTTTTTCAGATGTTACTCAAATAAGATCCTAGTGAAGTTCTAATATATTTCAAGCTGCATTAAACTTTAACCTGTGAACATTTCCTTTGTGTAGCAAAACCAGCCTCCTTTTGATCACATGACTATTTAAACTATTGGCTCCTTGTACAGCTTTGGGGGGGGGGGGGGGCTTTTGATCAATGAAGACTAGTAACAGACAGAATGTTACACAGAAAATAAAGACAATTCAAGATAACCCTGGCAATGCTGAGACACCACACCACCTTTGCTGGGTGACTAGTCCAGGTATCAGCTACACCTCATGAGCGTATCATGACACAGGTGCTATTTAACACATAACATGACAAATGTGAAAGTAATGTGTGTGCATAAATGAAAACAGATTAGCAATTAAAAGTATTTTTAATTTATTTTCATATTTGGCATAAATCACTTAATTTAAATGGTATTATAGAAGCCCTGATTCCCCCTCCCCCTCTTATCAGCAATTTACTCTAGGTTTAACTACATTAGATGCCAACTCTTCTTTGAATGCTATTGGGATCTTGCGTGCGCCATATAGCTCATGGGAATGTGTAAAAATCTCCCCATTGGCTTTATATATTGTACATAGCTATGACTGCCACTTCTCTATATGGAAAATGGTGAGGAGGAGTTTGTTTTCCACATATTTAGAAGTCAATAATTTTTAGTTAAAGGGCCAGTAAACCTACAAAATAATGTTATATAGTTCTGCACATAGTGCAGAATTATATAACATTAACTTAGCAGCAACTTTATAAATTAAAAGGTTTCAGAGATTTTTAATTCCAAAATTGAATTTACCTGAAATCCACTCCTGGCTCTACTGAGCGGGTCTTGTGTTTCAAAAGCGCTTTACGGGAGCGCTGTCTAGTCACAGCATGCCCGATCGCACCATCAAACTGAATGTTAGCTGGTCTGGTAGCGGGAGCGAGCTACATTCAGTTTAATGGCGCGATTGGGCGCGCTGTGTCTATACAACGCGCCCGTGAAGTGCTTTTGAAACACAAGACCCACTCAGTAGAGCCAGGAGCGGAGTTCAGCTAAATTCAATTTTGGAATTAAAAATCTCTGAAACCTTTTCATTTATAAAGTTGCCGCTAAGCTAATGTGCAGAATTAGATAATTATATACCATTATTTTGTAGGTTTACTGGCCCTTTAAATTACAGGAAAAAGAAAAACCGTTATACTTTGCAAAGAGTGTCAAACCACAGTTAAAATGGCAGAGATCTATCAACTATTTCAAATATTTCAAACGTGCTAAAGAAATATAAATGTAATAAACCGTTTTAATCTTGAACTAACAGGTCAGGGAAAATGTATAATTTTCTAGGGCCTAAATTTCAGAAATGTTAGAAGCTTGTAAGGTATTTATATAATCTTTTAGCAGTTGACCCAATGAGCAGGAATTAAATTGTTTATAAAAGTATTTAAGATTTACATAGATTTGTGCTTATTCACCTGGCATATATGAAGCATAAAGTTTTAGTAGCTGAATATTCATTTAAATTAAGTGTTTGATCTTTTGCACTGGACAAAATAATATTAAAAAAAAAAAAACTTGAGAACAAAAATAATGGCCAGTTTATCATTTATTTAAGCATTATAACTATGTGGTAATTTATATCACTGGTATTACCAAAGCTACATTACTTTGTAATTTACATTTGCTAAATTAAAGTGGTTATTTTGTAGCCTTCATACTCAAATTACTACATTCTTGAGCAAATGAACTGCAATAATTCTCAAATTAAAAGGTTTTATAGGGTTACACTAGCACATTTAATTGCATGAAATATACAATACACAACGCAGAAAGTGTAATCATTTTATCCACCAGTGCATGATGTAATTAACACTATCCTTATTAGATACTGTATTTTACATTTATGATTATTTTTCACACACCTAGGTAATAGATAGGAACCCTGACACATTCTTGTAAGTGTTATACATGTGAATCACTTCTTTAAAAAAAAAATACATTTTTTTTACATTAATTCTGTATTTGAAATTTCTCAAGGGATAAGGTAATAAAAAAGATATTCTTAACATCTTTCTGCATTATTATTTTGAATTGAGACTAAAAAAAAATTAAAAACACGTTTCAATAATTCTGTTGCAGCACACAAACTGTGATGTGCCGTAAAGATGCTTTTAAATTCCTATCAGAGCACATACCGTGAACTCTGCTAATGGATGTAACACGCTTTATACAATCTGCATATGCGAACCTTTTCCTTATCTGGGTTTAAGTGTGGTGGTGTATATAAATAATAGATAAAAACAATTAAGCATTTATTCATATGCAGTTGCTTATTTGGTTCAAAAATAACTAAGCAAAAAAGGATTTGCAATATAAGGTTCCTAAATATCTGTTGCTAGTGGAAGTAATTTAATTATTAACTATATATCCATATTGCTACACGTTTGTACATTTACTATTTTTTTTCAGGAATAACGCAGTGTAGAAAATTGAGTAAACATGTCTTATTTTTTTTTAAATTCTATGGGGCCACATTATCAAGCCCCAAATTATCAAGCCCCAAATTGAGCTTGATGCCCCTGTTTCCGTGAGACTTCAAGCTCGCCGGAAACAGCAGTTATGAAGCAGCGATCTAAAGACCACTGCTCCATAATTTGTCCACCTGCTCAGAGGCTTCGGACATCAATCCGCCAGATCCTATACGATCGGGCTGATTGACACCCCCTGCCGTGAATCTGCAGGGCGCGGCATTGCACAAGCAGTTTACCAGAATTGCTTATGCAATGATAAATGCAATGTCGGCATTTATCGATGCATGGTGGACATGATACGCTACATCATATCATGTCCGCTCGCACTTTCATAAATTGGCCCCTATGTCATATCAAATCTAGTATTTTGAGGTCTTTTTACTGCATGCATAAATGATCAGAAACCCTTTTATTACATAACATAGGCCTTTCATTGCTTGAATGCACAATAGAACAGTTTAACAATGTTTTTAAAAAAACAGGAACCAGGAACCAGCCTAAAGTTTTAATTATCAGGAATATTTTAAATAGATTTTCATAGTCGGTTTTCATAGTAAAATAACAAGATTAACCAGGATAGACAGAATATTCATAATTTCGGAAAAAAAATAAAAAACCTATATCAGTTTTTTTTTTGCCCCTAAAGCGATACTAAACCCAATTTTTTATTTCATGATTCAGATAGAGCATGCAATTTTAAGCAACTTTCTAATATAATCCTATTATAATTTTTTCTTTGTTCTCTTAGTATCTTTATTTGAAAAATCAGGAATGTTAGCTTACAAGCCCGCACGTATTTGGTTCAGCACCTGGGTAGCACTTGTTGATTGGAGTACTATCCAGGGTGCTGATTCGAAAATAGGCTGGCTCCTATACTTATACTGCTTTTTCAAATAAAGATACCAAGAGAGCGAATAAAAATTGATAATATGAGTAAAATAGAAAATAAAAATGTATGCTCTATCTGAATCATGAAAGAAAAAAATTGGGTTCAGTATCCTTAACAACCAAGGACATGTCAGGCACGTTCTACAAAAAGTGTCAGTTAAGGACCAAGGACATGCCTGACACGTCCTGTGGGGTTTCAAGCACTGGAAGTGATCCTGATCGCTTCCAGACACTTTCAGGGTATTGCAGTGATGCCTCGATATTGAGGCACCACTGTAATACCCTTTTTTTAGCCAATGATGCAGAAAAAAACACTCTGTGGCCCTCTCTGCATCAGCCAGCGATGGTGCAGTTCGTTGGTGGGTGGGAGCCATAGCAGGGAGGCGGGTGGGTGGCCCATTGCTGGTCGACTTTATGTCAGGTTGGATGATGGTGCCGGTAGCGGGGGCGTGCGTGGGAGCGCGTGCCAGTGGGTGGGAGTTCACTGGAGCGCACGGGATCGGGTGGGACTGGGACCGCTTCATTACAAAAAATTGTAAGGGATGAAGGGGGAGGGGGAAATAAATGTTTGGAAAGGGATCTGGGACAGGGGGATAGGGTATTAAGGGGGGCAGCTACACTACAGAAAATTGGGGTTTTATTTATTTATTTACAAAAATAAGGCATTTTTTTTTAACAAACTGGGTACTGGAAACAGTTGGCAGTACCTAAGATAGTGGCAACTAGGTAGAGGGGGGAGGGTTAGAGAGCTGCTTGGGGGGGATCAGGGAGATTTGGGGCTAAGGGGGGATCCAACACTGCAGAATAACTATATAAAAACAAAACAAAAAAAACCTTTTAGTTTAGTACTGACAGGCTTTCTGCCAGTACTTAAGACGGCGGTGACCATTGTGAGGTGGGGGAGGGAAGAGAGCTGTTTGAGGGGGGTCAGGGAGGGATCAGGGGGTGGGATGTGGGAGGCTAAGGGGGATCCAACACTGCAGAATAACTATATATATATATATATATATATATATATATATATATATACTATATATATACAGTATCTCCCAAAAGTGAGTAAACCCCTCACATTTTTGTAAATATTTTATTATATCTTTTCATGTGAGAACACTGAAGAAATGACACGTTGCTACAATGTAAAGTAGTGAGTGTACAGCCTGTATAAGAGGGTAAATTTACTGTTCCCTCAATATAACTCAACACACAGCCATTAATGTCTAAGCCGTTGGCAACAAAAATGTCCAAATTGGGCCCAAACTGTAAATATTTTGGTGGCCGCCATTATTTTCCAGCACTGCCTTATCCCTCTTGGGCATCAGAGTTCATCAGAGCTTCACAGGTTGCCACTAGAGTCCTCTTCCACTCCTCCATGATGACATCACGGAGCTGGTGGATGTTAGAGACCTTGCACTCCCCCACCTTCCGTTTGAGGATGCTCAATAGGGTTTAGGTCTGGAGACATGCTTGGCCAGTCCATCAGCTTTACCCTCCACTTCTTTAGCAAGGCAGTGGTCATCTTGGAGCTGTGTTTGGGGTTGTTATCATGTTGGAATACTGCCCTGTGGCCCCGTCTCTGAAAAGAAGGGGATCATGCTCTGCTTCAGTATGCCACAGTACATTTTGGCATTCATGGTTCCCTCAATGAACTGTAGCTCCCCAGTGCCGGCAGAACTCATTCAGGCCCAGACTATGACACTCCCACCACCATGCTTGACTGTAGGCAAGACACACTTGTCTTTGTACTCCTCACCTGGTTGCCTCCACATGCTTGACACCATCTGAACCAAATAAGTTTATCTTGGTCTCATCGGACCAAAGGACATGGTTCCAGTAATCCATGTCCTTATTCTGCTTGTCTTCAGCAAACTGTTTGCAGGCTTTCTTGTGCATCATCTTTAGAAGAGGCTTCTACATGCAGACCAATTTGCAGTGTGCAGCGTATGGTCTGAGCACTAACAAGCGACCCTTCAACCTCTGCAGCAATGATGGCAGCACTCATACATCTATTTCCCAAAGACAACCTCTGGATATGACGCTGAGCATGTGCACTTAACTTCTTTGGTCGACCATGGCAAAGCCTGTTTTGAGTGGAACCGGTCCTGTGAAACCAATGTATGGTCTTGCCCACTATGCTGCAGCTCAGTTTCAGGGTTTTGGCAATCTTCTTATAGCCTAGGCCATCTTTATGTAGAGCAACAATTCTTTTTTCCAGACTCTTAGAGAGTTCTTTGCCATGAGGTGCCATGTTGAACTTCCAGTGACCAGTATGAGAGAGTGTGAGAGCGATAACACCAAATTTAACACACCTGCTTCTCATTCATACCTGAGATCTTGTAACACCAATGAGTCACATGACACTGGGGAGGGAAAATGTCTAATTGGGCCCAATTTGGACATTTCCACTTAGGGGTGTACTCACTTTTGTCGCCAATGATTTAGACATTAATGGCTGTGTGTTGAGTTATTTTGAGGGGACATGAAATTTACACTGTTGTACAGGCTGTACACTCACTACTTTACATTGTAGCAAAGTGTAATTTCTTCAGTGTTGTCACATGAAAAGATATAATAAAATAGTTACAAAAATGTGAGGGGTGTACTCACTTTTGAGAGATACTGTATATATATGCAGTATATATATATTATATATATTATATATATATATATATATATATATATATATATATATATATATATATATATATATATATATATATATATATATAATCTGATTAGGAATAAGCACTCTCTGGATTTTAAACAGCAAATATTTATTCGGCAGTGACGTTTCGGGGCATTCACCCCTTCCTCAGACCCGTCTGAGGAAGGGGTGAATGCCCCGAAACGTCACTGCCGAATAAATATTTGCTGTTTAAAATCCAGAGAGTGCTTATTCCTAATCAGATTGTCTATTTCATTAAGCACCCTGGTCTGTGTCCGGGTTGGCAAGTGAGAGTGCACTAATTTGAAGTCTATATATATATATATATATATGTATATTATTTTAGTACTGGCAGACTTTCTGCCAGTACTTAAGAAGGCAGTGACAATTTTGAGGTGGGGGAGGAAAGAGAGCTGTTTGATTGGGGTCATGGAGGGATCAGGGGGTGGAATCTGTCAGGTGGGAGGCTGATCTCTACATTAAAGCTAAAATTAACCCTACAAGCTACCTAATTATCCCCTTAACTGCTGGGCATAATACAAGTATAGTGCGCAGCGGCATTTAGCGGTCTTCTAATTACCAAAGAGCAATGCCAAAGAGAAGCATTTACAACCATTTGTGCCGTGATTGCACTAACTATTTGTAAATAATTTCAGTGAGAAACCTAAAATTGTGAAAAAGTTAAAAAAAAGATTTTTATTTGATCGCATTTAGTGGTGAAATGGTGGCATGAAATATACCAAAATGGGTCTATATCAATACTTTGGGTTGTCTACTAAAATAAAATATATACATGTGAAGGGTTATTCAGGGATTCCTGACAGATATCAGTGTTACAATGTAATTATCGCTAATTTTGAAAAAGAAAAATGGTTTGGAAATAGCAAAGTGCTACTTGTACTTATTGCCCTATAACTTGCAAATAACATGTAAACATTGGGTATTTCTAAACTAAGGACAACATTTAGAAACTATTTAGCATGGGTGTTTTTTGATGGTTGTAGATGTGTAACAGATTTTGGGTGTCAAGGGTAGAAAACAGTATATAAATATGTGTGGGTACAGAAAATAAGTAAGAGGAAAATTACAGCTAAATACAAACACTGCAGAAATGTAAAAATAGCCCTCGTCCTTAACGGTAAGAAAAATGAAAATATGTCTGGTCCCTAAGGGGTTAAATAATAAACAAAAACGCTTGTAAAATCTCATCAGCATTAAAAATTGCTTGATAAAGTTTTTATTATTAATAATATTATTAGACTCATGTTCCTGTCTCTTTCGCACATTTATGGCTAAGCAAAATGAGCTTAAGAGAACACTTGGGTCCCAATAATCTAAAGTCTTGTTAGTACGGTGTGAGCCCTCAAATAATTTTAAAAACTCCGATTTTACCTTGAGAGATGTTTATTTCTTTATGCAGGATTATGTATGTAAAGGAAAGAGTCCTATATTACAATATAAGGTCTAAAACTAATCCCAAAGATTTAGGTGCAATTTCTCACAATGCTGGTGAGTTTTTGATCACTGGCCCTCAGAATAAATTTATTATTTATTCATTTCAGCACTCCTTAATCACCTAGTCTCTGATAATTATTACTAGGCTCCACCTCCCCCTAAAAAGAATATACCACTTAATTTGCATGACTTGTGATGGTTATTGCAGTGCCCCCTGTGTTTATGGGATGTTCTATTCCCATTTGAATACAATAAAGAGAGTGTATATTTTATCTTCATTATAATAATCATACGTTAGAACTGTTATATAAGTTACCAAAACTTACTCTTGTAGTATAAATATTTGGTTGTTTGGCTTATATATAGAAAATTCTTGGGTAAGTAAAGAAAATTTGTTGAATAAACTAAAAAGGTGGCTTAAGTGCATAGTATAACAATATGCTGCAAATAAGTAGTTAAGGGACATTTTATTAATCATACGTATTTTTACTATAATATTAATATAATAGTATTAAAAAATGTATACATGTGCCAAAGTTTACATTTTTAATCAAATACAAAAAAAGCTGTTTCAATTGTTACTTCATGGAAATGTGAAACGTAAACTCTACATCATAAAAAACGGAGGGACTTTTTGTTAATGATTTTTTTGTTTGTTAAGGTGGTATAGTCTCTTGATGACTAATGATGTATGTATGACAGGAAAAAAAAAACCATTACTGAAGTACTGTTATAATCAAGCGCCTAGAACACCATACCTACATCACATTAAGCCCTGTCAACTACACAACCATATCAATTCAGACCCCCTGACCCCCAACCCCTCTGTCAGTTCCACATCCACATAAGATGGTATGGTCCTGTAGCATATCTATTAAATAAGTGCCCATATGCCAGTCAGTTGACTGCAGACCAGAAGAGACAACAGATGATGAGTTCACAAGAACTTCTGGAAAAAAAAAATAAAAGGAATATGGACAATTTCTGCATGTGATTTGTCAATATGATTGAGTGCTGCCCAATTTTTGGCATCTAGGTTTTGATATGTAGCAGATATTGTGATAATTAATCTGCAGGGGTGAGACTGTAACAGGTGACTGTTATGATAACTTAATTTGAAAATTCTACTAGTCAGTGGTCAAGGGGGTTAGATTTACTATGCAGCGTATGCTGCATTCTACCCCGATAGTTTCAGGTCCGTCAGAAAAAAAGTAAGTCTGTCTCCTTAACTTCTCAGCCATCTTTTAGGTGGCAAACTGAAATCATCCTGATCTGATATGATCAGGATGATTGACACCCCATGCTAGTATTGCACAAACATTTCACAAGAAATGCTTGTGCAATAATAAATTTGATTAAAAAAAAGATACATTTAGCAATATTGAGTGGACATGATTTCACAAGAAATAATTGTGCAATGATAAATTTGATTTAAAAAAAAGATAAATTTAAAGATGTCGAAGTGGACGTGATTTCACAAGAAAATTATTGTGCAATGATAAATTTGATTGATTTTATAAAAGATAAATTTAACGCTGTCGAGTGAGACGTGATTTCACAAGAAATTATTGTGCAATGATAAATTTGATTTAAAAAAAAATAAAATAAATTGAAGTATTGTATCAGACCCCAAATTCACCAGACCTTGCTCCCAGGAACTATTACATGTTCCTATATATTTCAATGATTATTTGAGAGGAGCAATAATAACGTGGTGGTGGCTCTTTCTGAGAGTCAAAAACAAACGTTTTTCTTTTTTAGAAAGGTATTCAAATGTTGCAACATCATTTGCAGAAGTGTGTTGAGCTCAAGTGGAATAAAGTAAAAAAAATAAAATAAATTGCATGGTGTTTTCTTAAGTAATTCACATGGGGCTTATGAGGGCAAATGTAAGTGGCATTGGGACTACCAGGCAGGAATATTATAAACAGGGGCTAATGAACATTGAAAAGAGGAGGTTTCAACTCAGCCCCATTACTATAGGATCACTTCTCACAAGATCTTCTCCATTTAACCTTGCTCCATGTGTGAATAAAAATCCGTTTGTGCCATAGTTTACATTTGTTTTCTTATAACATTGCTTCACTATTGATTTTTACCATCCTTCCATGAATGTATTTTCACGTTCAACAAGTGATATGTGCACAGGTTAACGCAGGTGAGATATCTCAATATTGCGTGCTAGCCCTATATAAGTAATCATATATTTATGCATCAACAGTCATCTCATGCATCTGCAGGAATAAATTAAGGTGTTTTCTTAAATGGATTTGGGGATTACAATGCAGGGTATATAAAGGTATTACCTTAATTCCAAATCCCAACAAACCATAAGGTACAGTATTAAATTATAGACCAATTCCATTACTGACATCAAAAATATTTGTCAAAGTTCTAGCTAACCATATTAACCATTTTCTTTAGTGAATTCATAATGTTATTTTTCTTGTATGGGAATCCAAATTCAAGAAACATGTTATTTTTTTGAATAATGATATATTAATTGTTAGGCAAGTTATTCTAAAGAGATGGACTGAAAATCCCCCCACCTATGCTGACACAGTTTAAACTAGACATGTGAATGGGTGAACAATGTTGTTTCCAGCTTTTTCAAATGTTTGGTTCAGCCAAATTTTGACCATGCCCACATAGAATTGGATTTAATTCATTGTAATTATTTCCAATGTGATCAGCTAATATAGACAATACTATCAAAACCTTATATCATAGGATTCAAACAATTAAAGTGTGTATTTTTCAATGTTCAAGGAACATATACCTACTACTGTATGACTAAAATTCTTGCATTTAATACCTGACGGCTGTCCCCGAACTTCAATCATTAGTAATACTATAGCAGGATTGGAAAGGGGACAATTAAAAAAATAATGATAAGACCCCCTGCGCATCATTAAAAAACAGAGGAGCTTATTAGCCAAACAATATAACTCCTTCCCCCATTCATTCACCTTTTTTTGTTTCCAAATGGCAAGAGTGTATACATTAATTAATTTGTCAAGCAATTATTAGTTTTTCACTCGTTTTGTCCAATAATGTATTCGGCTGTTTGTATATGAAATGACTCAACGAATCAGCAAATCTCTAGTTTCTGCACATCTGTAGTTTAAACAAAAACTTATGTCACAATTAGTGAGTAAGATTCACAGTGTTGAAAAAGGGAAAGAGGTAAAATATTTTTCAGGAAATGGGAAATATGAATTAATCATCTGACTCCAACAATCCAAACCAAATTAAATAAAATCACCATTTGTGAAGGAGTAATCACTTGGTTTTAGATTTAGATTTGCTTCCATGATTTCTTCAAACTAGATTTCTTTTAACATTGTGAGTATTGGAGCACTAATATATATATATATATATATATTATATATATATATATATATATATATATATATATATATATATATAATGTCCAGAAAAAGCACACTCAAAGGTCTTATCAAATGTGCAGTAGTCACTTTTATTAGTGTGAATGTTTTCGGGTAAAACAACCGTCCTCAGACAAATAGTGAATAAAATAAAAATTGTTCACTATTTGTCTGAGGACGGGTTGTTTTAACCCGAAAACGTTCACACTAATAAAAGTGACTACTGTACATTTGATAGACCTTTGGAGTGCGCTTTTTCTGGACATATAACGATAAGTTTGCTGCACCCAAGGCTGATGTTCATTTTATTCTGGAGTGCACACTGTCTGGAGTTTATTTATATATATATATATATATATATATATAATATATATATATATATATATATATATATATATATATATATATATATATATATATATATATATATTTCATCATTATCTTAAAGAGAGTATGTAAGAGAGTAATGATATATACTCTGAAGAGAGAAAGGGATTTCAGCACTTCATACTATATTTATAAATTCCTATCACTAAATAGTCCAATACACATATTTAATTTATTGTTTCAACTATACTGTATAATAAATATCTGCACAAGTGGTGCCACCAGGGGTAGACACCAGTACACAT
The DNA here is from genome assembly GCF_027579735.1 of Bombina bombina. Taxonomy (NCBI): domain Eukaryota; kingdom Metazoa; phylum Chordata; class Amphibia; order Anura; family Bombinatoridae; genus Bombina; species Bombina bombina. The sequence continues at coordinate 304,859,002 of NC_069505.1, read as the reverse complement.
TGACAGCATATTTCAATATCTGTGTGGTCCCTGTTGGGAGATGAGCCCTGTGGAAGCCCCTAGGACGATTAGTGACGTGGGGGTTGAAACACGTAACACCACTTACTTTAAACAACGAAGGATCTGTGGCATCAAAAATCGATCAAGGAAAGTACTGTTTCTATAACTCTCATAATAATTGCTATACGTTAAGGAGGAATGAGAACATTAGAAAGTAACACTGCAGGGTTGAATAAGAACATACATGGAGAACATGATTTGAATAAACCTTAGGATTTGTTGTGTTGTCTCCACTGATTGTTTGGTGAATTGAACCCATCAATTAACTTCTGTCCAAGGATTTGACACACTAGTTAAACAGCTGAATTAATTGACTTTCCTTACTGATGCCACATGCTTATATCCGGAATGAACATAGATGCAAATGATTTATCCACGATAACATATAGCCACCAGATTTAGCGGTTATCCTCTTGTAGAGATGTTGTTTATCTGGTGTTTAACTGTGCAATATACACATGTATAATAAGAATGTATTCCATGCTTTGACTCTATTACGTTTATATTACATAGAATCCTCATTTGGATTACCAAGGTGACAGATTCCTACAGTATGCAGGGTTACCCCCTGGTAGAGGTGTTGCATATATTTATTTATAAATATATATCTATATATATATATATATATATGTATAATTATATATATATATATATTATATATATATATATATAGTTTTTTTTCCCCCTTTTTTTGGATCAGAATAACTTCAGAGTTTATAAACTGAAGTAATATATATTGTTTCTTCATATTGCTGTAATCGGTTGTATAAGTATGAAAATAAAATGTAAAACAAAACAAAAAAACATATTTCAGGTAACAAAATAAAGGTAAATGAGCTGTTTCCCAAACCAGCAAATAAAATAGACCATTAAAGTGTATGAAGTCCCAAAAATTAACACTTCTCCTTATAAGGGATCCTCCTATCTACTTTTTATCATATGGACAGTTCAATTACAATACAGATTTATAATAGTATAATATAATATAAATCCACTTTTAATATGGTTAGAGAAATTTCAAATTTTGAAAATGTTCATATAACCACACCCCTCTGTGCCTTCTTTTGTCACTTATTTATTAGATCTTAATTCAAAACCCACCTGGTTTCATTGCCACCATGTATGAAGAGTTGGGAAAGTGATATAGATGTTAACATTTTGAGGCCAATTTATCAAGCCGTCAACCGCAAATACGATGGAATTCTGCAGCGTAATTGTGTGAGCTTGATCGCCTCATTTAAAAGAATCCTCCAGACGACAAAAGTTTGAAATTTGTGACATAACATACGATCCGCCAGTCTCAGTCCGACCACAGATCGATGCTTATGTCATTACAGATGTTTCCGAATGCAAATTCGGCACAATCTGACTACTTTTGCTAGTTATCAAATATCTTGAATATATTGGGTTTCTCACAGCGCCTTCTCTATATCCTACTAGCTCCCCAGAAAGGCAAGACACCTAGGTTTGTCTTCAGATTCTAAAAGACGTATTTAATAAAGATCTAGGAGACGCATTCACAGTGGGCAGGGATATTAGATGACACTATGCAGGTATAGATGATATATAAACAGATATATTTATTTATAACAAGGTTAAAAATAGTGTTAAGTTACTCAAACCAACGGTATATCTAATCTCATAGATTCACATGCATAAATAAAATCACAAAACATACATAAAATTACTCATGGATCCATGATTTACAGTAAAAATGTGATAAGAAACATTTACTCCTAAAAGGTTAAAAGAAACTATCTCAAATGGTAATAGGTCTAATAGATAAATTTCCCCAAATTGACTGATATGGATAGCAGTCCAAGATGGCGATCTAAAATGTCAGTCTAGCAAAAATCAATAAAAGAATTATAAAAACAATGTGTCGTGTCTCCAGGTGTAGTGAAAAAATTCCAGGTGTAGTGAAAAAATTCCAGAATGTGCGTGGATGCTCAAGTTACCTTGTGGGGATCCAACCCTTTAAATAAGTATATCCTATGGTTAATAGATGAGAAGGTGTCCAGAGAAGGGGATAAAATATTGTGTGCTTAAAAATGCAGCAAAAATAATAACAAAAATCGAGTGTCCTTATGTTGGTAAAAAACAAAATATGAGAAAAATGTAAAATATAAAAATATAAAAGGTGAGTCGTGAAAAAATGCAAAGAATTCCCAGTGTACCTGTGGAATACAAAAAAACAAAAAGTGCAATAACGCTATAATATTCCTATGCTAGATGAAATGAGGCTTACCATCAATAGCCAACTCGTTTCGGCCCTTCCTTGGGCCTTTCTCAAGACTGTATTGTGGTAAGCACTGATTAAGCCTCCTTTTATATTGTAGTGTACCAATCAAAATGCGCTAATTTTGCGCCAAAAAAGGTTGTGCCTTTGAACCGGAAGTGTTAGTATCCCATTCAAATATCAAAAATGCATTTGTTCCTAATCGTATATATTTGTAAAATTAACAATAAAAGTAACAATAAAAGTAATATAAGCTATCCATTGCTTGTTTCACCCTTATTCTCCTTGTGTGTTCTTTTATTAACTTTAAATTTGTGCAATTTGAAAATATAAATCGCTGAAACCGGAAGTGTACATTAAGTATTAGTATCACTTCCGGTTCGCGATATGCTGCCAAAATTTTTCCGATTATTATAAATATTCCCATTATTAGAACTTTTTCAACCTGCTGAAACTTTTATAAGATATAATTATAAAAAATGTACTATCTTTTATGCTCTTATATCAAGTAGGGGTTTGATAGGCTGAATCGCCGAAACCGGAAGTGTACATTACGTAATAGTATCACTTCCGGTTCGCGATGTAGAGTCGATGTTGTTCCACTTCGTATCAGACAGGGTTTAATAGGCTGAGTTGCCGAAACCGGAAGTGTGCGTTATGTGATAGTATCACTTCCGGTTTCACGATATGAGGCCGATGTTATTCCACTCTGAGTGACTGTTGTCTTCATTACAAGCAACTATTAGACAGGCCTTTATATTTTTAAAATGTCTTACTCTCAGGGATACATTGTCTATTATGGTCCCGATTGGTTAGCACTAATACCTGGGGCCGGAAGTTACATCAATTCCGGAAATGGTATTATGGTCTCTATGTGTCTGACATAATGCTGGTTCTAAAAATTGCTATTAAAATTACAATCTTCATCCTATCACTAAGGCTAAAATATAAAATTTGTATACAGATGTATAAAAGATTCATACAGTTAGTCCAACTCCTAAAATAGCATGCAAATATGTAATTTATAAAAAACAGATAAATAATGGCAAGGAAAAATAAAATGAATTAATTCTAATACTATGTCGTAGCCAAGATACATATGAGGCTACACTTATATTGCATAACCTATATATATAGAGTAGGAGATCCATATTCTGGATCTAAATTGTCCTAATGGATTAGATTAGGTGGTGGGGGATTAGGGTAATTTTCTATCCGGGATTGGACTAAAGAGGTCTCAGAAATCACTATTCTAATGGAAGGCCATATTTGTCAATTATGATTTGGTGGAACATAATCATAAAGGGAAAATTCTTCCAGATTAAGTTCTATGGTAGTATAGGGATAGATGTTATGGCTAGTGGCTTTGAAGGAAACTACTTCCATAGTCCATTACTCCACTTAACAATATAATTTGAGCACTTAAGTAGCTGTCTATCCGTATTCAGAGATTGGGCTGAAAAACATATAAATATTGAAATACTATAATAATAAAATATGTGAATACAAAAATACTAATAAAAATATGGGCTAACAGGGTGTATGGGTACATGTGGTTCTTTCATATGGGAGGCGGGGGGGTCAGAGATAGGAGATTGTGCTCTTATAGGAGAAACACTTATCTATATTGCAAGTATGAAGATACATGCTAATAATCGATCTCTGTTTCCTATTATACATTTCTGAGCATGTTTACTTCAAATTGAATAAATGTGATAGATCCTCCTTGTTGTTAAGACCCTAGGATAAAGGCAGTCTAAATTAAAGATCCATCTGGATTCTTCTATGAGAAGTTTTTTCTCTTGGTCTCCCCCTCTCCAACTTGGATTTACCAGTTGGATACCACAGTATCTAAAATCTTTCTTATTACCAGAGTGCTGTTTAGTGAAATGTTTATACAGTGGGGTCTCAATACTCTTATGCTTAATTTGTAACAGATGTTCCCTGATGCGATCCTTTAAGGGTCTCGAAGTCTGACCAATGTATTGGAGACCGTAATTACATTCGATGAGATATATGACCCCCTTACTGCTACATCTTATGTGATCTCTTATGAGATAGTCTGTTTTGGTGTTACGTGCAGTAAATTTCTTAGTTTTCACACCTCTTTCACATGCCTTGCAGCTTGGGCATGGGTAAAAGCCCTTGATATCTCTACCTTGTATGTCTCTTGTTTTCATCTTAGGAGTTCTTGGTATACTGGGTGAGAGTATGTTCTTTAAGTTGTCTAGTTTTTGATAAATGAATTTGGGAGTTTTCCTTTTATCACAAGGTATAGCTCTAATAGATACATTATAGAAAAGATCATAAAGAAACATTGGTCGATTCTGAAAGATGATGAGATACTTGGTGAGAGGTTACCGGAAACTCCCAAATTCATTTATCGAAAACTAGACAACTTAAAGAACAGTTTCTGGTATACTGGGTGAGAGTATGTTCTTTAAGTTGTCTAGTTTTCGATAAATGAATTTTGGAGTTTCCGGTAACCTCTCACCAAGTATCTCATCATCTTTCAGAATCGACCAATGTTTCTTTATGATCTTTTCTATAATGTATCTATTAGAGCTATACCTTGTGATAAAAGGAAAACTCCCAAATTCATTTATCAAAAACTAGACAACTTAAGAACATACTCTCACCCAGTATACCAAGAACTCCTAAGATGAAAACAAGAGACATACAAGGTAGAGATATCAAGGGCTTTTACCCATGCCCAAGCTGCAAGGCATGTGAAAGAGGTGTGAAAACTAAGAAATTTACTGCACGTAACACCAAAACAGACTATCTCATAAGAGATCACATAAGATGTAGCAGTAAGGGGTCATATATCTCATCGAATGTAATTACGGTCTCCAATACATTGGTCAGACTTCGAGACCCTTAAAGGATCGCATCAGGGAACATCTGTTACAAATTAAGCATAAGAGTATTGAGACCCCACTGTATAAACATTTCACTAAACAGCACTCTGGTAATAAGAAAGATTTTAGATACTGTGGTATCCAACTGGTAAATCCAAGTTGGAGAGGGGGAGACCAAGAGAAAAAACTTCTCATAGAAGAATCCAGATGGATCTTTAATTTAGACTGCCTTTATCCTAGGGGTCTTAACAACAAGGAGGATCTATCACATTTATTCAATTTGAAGTAAACATGCTCAGAAATGTATAATAGGAAACAGAGATCGATTATTAGCATGTATCTTCATACTTGCAATATAGATAAGTGTTTCTCCTATAAGAGCACAATCTCCTATCTCTGACCCCCCCGCCTCCCATATGAAAGAACCACATGTACCCATACACCCTGTTAGCCATATTTTTATTAGTATTTTTGTATTCACATATTTTATTATTATAGTATTTCAATATTTATATGTTTTTCAGCCCAATCTCTGAATACGGATAGACAGCTACTTAAGTGCTCAAATTATATTGTTAAGTGGAGTAATGGACTATGGAAGTAGTTTCCTTCAAAGCCACTAGCCATAACATCTATCCTATACTACCATAGAACTTAATCTGGAAGAATTTTCCCTTTATGATTATGTTCCACCAAATCATAATTGACAAATATGGCCTTCCATTAGAATAGTGATTTCTGAGACCTCTTTAGTCCAATCCCGGATAGAAAATTACCCTAATCCCCACCACCTAATCTTATCCATTAGGACAATTTAGATCCAGAATATGGATCTCCTACTCTATATATTATATAGGTTATGCAATATAAGTGTAGCCTCATATGTATCTTGGCTACGACATAGTATTAGCATTAATTCATTTTATTTTTCCTTGCCATTATTTATCTGTTTTTTTTAAATTACATTTTTGCATGCTATTTTAGGAGTTGGATTAACTGTATGAATCTTTTATACATCTGTATACAAATTTTATATTTTAGCCTTAGTGATAGGATGAAGATTGTAATTTTAATAGCAATTTTTAGAACCAGCATTATGTCAGACACTTACGATCCCCCATAGAGTCCATAATACCATTTCCGGAATTGATGTAACTTCCGGCCCCAGGTATTAGTGCTAACCAATCGGAACCATAATAGACAATGTATCCCTGAGAGTAAGACATTTTAAAAATATAAAGGCCTCTCTAATAGTTGCTTGTAATGAAGACAACAGTCACTCAGAGTGGAATAACATCGGCCTCATATCGTGAAACCGGAAGTGATACTATCACATAACGCACACTTCCGGTTTCGGCAACTCAGCCTATTAAACCCTGTCTGATACGAAGTGGAACAACATCGACTCTATGTAATGTACACTTCCGGTTTCGGCGATTCAGCCTATCAAACCCCTACTTGATATAAGAGCATAAAAGATAGTACATTTTTTATAATTATATTTTATAAAAGTTTCAGCAGGTTCAAAAGTTGCTAATAATGGGAATATTTAATAAATCGGAAAATTTCGGCAGCATATCGCGAACCGGAAGTGATACTAATACTTAATGTACACTTCCGGTTTCGGCGATTTATATTTTCAAATTGCACAAATTTAAAGTTAATAAAAGAACACACAAGGAGAATAAGGGTGAAACAAGCAATGGATAGCTTATATTACTTTTATTGTTACTTTTATTGTTACTTTTACAAATATATACGATTAGGAACAAATGCATTTTTGATATTTGAATGGGATACTAACACTTCCGGTTCAAAGGCACAACCTTTTTTGGCGCAAAATTAGCGCATTTTGATTGGTACACTACAATATAAAAGGAGGCTTAATCAGTGCTTACTACAATACAGTCTTGAGAAAGGCCCAAGGAAGGGCCGAAACGCGTTGGCTATTGATGGTAAGCCTCATTTCATCTAGCATAGGAATATTATAGCGTTATTGCACTATTTGTTTTTTGTATTCCACAGGTACACTGGGAATTCTTTGCATTTTTTCACAACTCACCTTTTATATTTTATATTTTACATTTTTCTTCACATTTTGTTTTTTACCAACATAAGGACACTCATTTTTGTTATATTTTTGCTGCATTTTTAAAGCACACAATATTTTATCCCCTTCTTGGACACCTTCACATCTATTAACCATAGGATATACTTATTAAAGGTTGGATCACCCACAAGGAACTTGGAGCATCCACGCACATTCTGGAATTTTTTCACTACACCTGGAATTTTTTCACTACACCTGGAGACACGCCACATTGTTTTTATAATTCTTTTATTGATTTTGCTAGACTGACATTTTAAATCGCCATCTTGGACTGCTATCCATATCAGTCAATTTGGGTAAATTTATCTATTAGACCTTTTACCATTTGAGATAGTTTCTTTTACCATTTAGGAGTATATGTTCTTTATCACATTTTTACTGTAATCATGGATCCATGAGTATTTTTATGTATGTTTTGTGATTTTATTTATGCATGTGAATCTATGAGATTAGATATACCGTTGTGTTGAGTAACTTTAACACTATTTTTTAACCTTGTTATAATAAATATATCTGTTATATATCATCTATACCTGCATAGTGTCATCTAATATCCCTGCCCACTGTGAAGCGCTCCCTAGATCTTTATTAAATACGTCTTTTAGTTATCAAATATCTACCAGGTACGCTCACCACTATTCCGGCCCAGCGTACCTGCTTTTCAATCCGCCGCACTGGAGGCTGCGGATGCCATAGGAATCAATGGGAGTCTGAAAGCAGTGAAAGCTTATGTTCGCTGCTGCCCGATATCCCATTGATTCCTATGGGAGGATAAAAGTTGTTTACACCTAACACCCTAACATGTATCCTGAGTCTAAACACCCCTAATCTGCCACCCCCTACACCACCGCCACCTACATTATACTTATTAACCCCTAATCTGCCGCCCGACACCGCTGCCTCCTATATTATACTTATTAACCCCTAATCTGCCGCCCCCTACATTATACTTATTAACCCCTAATCTGCCGTCCCGACACCGCCGCCACCTACATTATACTTATTAACCCCTATCCCGCCGCTCCCGGAGTCCACCGCAACTAAATAAAGTTATTAACCCCTAAACCCCTGGCCTTCCACATCACTACCACATACTAATCCTATTAACCCCTAAACCGCCAGCCCCCCACATTGCCATAAGCTAAATTAACCTATTAACCCCTAAACCTAACAACCCGCTAACTTTATATTAAATATTAACTCATCCCTATCTTATAATAAATTAAAACTTACCTTTAAAATTAAAATAAACTATATTAAACCAATAATTAACCTACCCTAACTGTTATACTAAAATTATATTAAACTATATTAAACTATTAATTAATCTACCCTATCTATTATACTAAAATTACAATAAACTATATTAAAGTAATAATTAATCTACCCTAACTATTATACTAAAATTACAATAAACTATATTAAAGTAATAATTAATCTACCCTAACTATTATACTAAAATTACAATAAACTATATTAAACTAATAATTAATCTACCCTAACTGTTATACTAAAATTACATTAAACTACAAATTAAATTAACTATATGTTATAGTTAAAAATCTTACCCTACTCAAATAATTTAAATATACTATTAAATATTACAAAGTTAAAAAAATAACAACTAAGTTACACAAAATAAAAAACACTAAGTTACAAAAAAAATAAACACTAAGTTACACAAAATAAAAAATAAATGATCAAATATTTAAACTAATTACACCTAATCTAAGAGCCCTATAAAAGTAAAAAAGCCTGCCCGAAATAAAAAAAAAACCCCTAGCCTACAATAAACTACCAATGACCCTTAAATCGGCCTTTTGCGGGGCATTGCCCCAAAGAAATCAGCTCTTTTACCTGTAAAAAAAAAATATAAACCCCCCCAACAGTAAAACCCACCAACTACACAACCAAATCCCCCAAATAAAAACCTAATCTAAAAAACCTAAGCTCCCCATTGCCCTGAAAAGGGCATTTGTATGGGCATTGCCCTTAAAAGGGCATTTAGCTCTTTTTCAGCCCAAACCCTAATCTAAAATTAAAACCCACCCAATAAACCCTCAAAAAAAAACCTAACACTGACCCCCGAAGATCCACTTACAGTTTCTGAAGAGCCGACATCCATCCTCAATGAAGCGGCAGAAGTCCTCAGCGAAGCCGGCAGAAGTCTTCATCCAGACGGCATCTTCTATCTTCATCCAGACGGCATCTTCTATCTTCATCCATCCGGCGCAGAGCAACTCCATCTTCAAGACATACGGCGCGGAGCATCCTCTTCTTCCGACGTCTTCTTCAACTATGAATGTTCCTTTAAATGACGTCATCCAAGATGGCGTCCCTTAGATTCCGATTGGCTGATAGATTTCTATCAGCCAATCGGAATTAAAGTTAAAAAAATCCTATTGGCTGTTGCAATCAGCCAATAGGATTGAACTTTCATCCTATTGGCTGTTGCAATCAGCCAATAAGATTGAGCTCACATTCTAGTGGTTATTCCAATCAGCCAATAGAATGCGAGTTCAATCCTATTGGCTTATTGGATCAGTCAATAGGATGAAAGCTCAATACTATTGGCTGATTGCAACAGCCAATAGGATTTTTTCAGCCTTAATTCCGATTGGCTGATAGAAATCTATCAGCCAATCGGAATCTAAGAGACGCCATCTCGGATGACTTCATTTAAAGGAACATTCATTGTTGAAGAAGACGTAGGAAGAAGGGAATGCGCCGCGCCGGATGTATTGAAGATGGAGCAGCTCTGCGCCGGATGGATGAAGATAGAAGATGCCGTCTGGATGAAGACTTCTGCCGGCTTCGATGAGGACTTGAGCCCGCTTGGATGAAGACTTCTGCTGGCTTTGATGAGGACTTCTGCCGCTTCGTTGAGGATGGATGTCCGGTCTTCAGAAACTGTAAGTGGATCTTTGGGGATTAGTATTAGGTTTCTTTAAGGGTTTATCGGGTGGGTTTTATTTTTAGCTTAGGGTTTGGGCAAGGAAAAAGAGCTAAATGCCCTTTTAAGGGCAATGCCCGTCCAAATGCCCTTTTCAGGGCAATGGGGAGCTTAGGCTTTTTAGATTAGGTTTTTATTTGGGGGGTTGGTTGTGTGGTTGGTGGGTTTTACTGTTGGGGGGTATTTGTATTTTTTTTTACAGGTAATTTACATTGTAGGCTAGTTTTTTTTTATTTTGGGGGGGCTTTTTTATTTTCATAGGGCTCTTAGATTAGGTGTAATTAGTTTAAATATTTGATAATTTATTTTTTATTTTGTGTAACTTAGTCTTTATTTTTTTTGGTAACTTACGCCTAGATTTAGAGTTTGGAGTCAAAAGCAGCGTTAAGGGGTCCTAATGCTGCTTTTTATCGCCCGCTGGTATTTAGAGTCAGCCAGGAAAGCGTCTAACACTCACTTCCAAGCCGTGACTTTTCCATACCGCAGATCCCCTTACGCCAATTGCGTATCCTATCTTTTCAATGGGATCTTCCTAACGCTGGTATTTAGAGTCTTGGCTGAAGTGAGCGGTAGAGCCTCTATCGACAAGACTCCATCCGCAGGAAAAAGTCAGTAGTTAAGAGCTTTCTGGGCTAACGCCGGTTCATAAAGCTCTTAACTACAGTGCTCTAAAGTACACTAACACCCACAAACTACCTATGTACCCCTAAACCGAGGCCCCCCACATCGCCGCCACTATAATAACATTTTTTAACCCCTAATCTGCCGACCGGACCTCGCCGCATCGCCACATCGCCTCCACCTACATTATCCCTATGAACCCCTAATCTGCTGCCCCTAACATTGCCGACACCTACATAATATTTATTAACCGCTAATCTGCCCTCCCCAATGTCGCCGCTACCTTACCTACACTTATTAACCCCTAATCTGCCGACCGGACCTTGCTACTACTATAATAAATTTATTAACCCCTAAAGCTAAGTCTAACCCTAACCCTAACACCACCCTAGGTTAAATATAATTTTATGCCAATTAAATAAATTAACTCTTATTAAATAAAGTATTCCTATTTAAAGCTAAATACTTACCTGTAAAATAAACCCTAATATAGCTACAATATAACGAATAATTATATTGTAGTTATTTTAGGATTTATATTTATTTTACAGGCCACTTTGTATTTATTTTAACTAGGTACAATAGCTATTAAATAGTTATTTACTATTTAATAGCTACCTAGTTAAAATAATTACAAAATTACCTGTAAAATAAATCCTAACCTAAGTTACAATTAAACCTAACACTACACTATCAATAAATTAATTAAATAAATTTCCTACAATTACATACAATTAAATAAACTAAACTAAATTACCAAAAAAAAAAAAACTGTTTCCCCATAGGAAACAATGGGGCTGCGTTAGGAGCTTAATGCTGCATTTTTGCAGGTGTTAGGTTTTTTTCAGCCCCATTGTTTCCTATGGGGGAATCATGCACGAGCACATTTTTCCAGCTAGCCGCTACCGTAAGCAACGCTGGTATTGAGAGTTGAAGTGGCGGTAAATATGCCTTTACGCCCCCTTTTTGGAGCCTAACGCAGCCTTTCAGAGAACTCTAAATACCAGCGTTGTCTTAAGGGTGCGCTGGAAAAAAAGCAGCGTTAGCTACGCGGGTCTTTACCGACAAAACTCTAAATCTAGGCGTTAGTGTTCTTTATTTTGTGTAACTTAGTTGTTAGTTTTTTGTAACTTTGTAATTTTTAATAGTAAATTTAAATTATTTGAGTAGGATTAGGTTTTTAACTATATAATATATTTAATTTGTAGTTTATTGTAATTTTAGTCTAACAGGGTAGGTTAATTATTAGAAAACAAGGAAACTCCTCGGCACACCAGGGATACAATAGGTAAAAAGCCAGTCTTTATTTGATAGATAATAAGAACATAATCCTCATACAGCAACTTGGTAAAAACATGTTATATGAACCGGAACAGGGGGAACATCACCTCCTGTGACATCATACGCGTTTCATGCCTCTGGGGCACTTGTTCACTGATAGGTTAATTATTAGTTTAATATAGTTTAATGTCATTTTAGTATAATAGGGTAGATGAATTATTAGTTTAATATAGTTTATTGTAATTTTAGTATAATAGTTAGGGTAGATTAATTATTATTTTAATATAGTTTATTGTAATTTTAGTATAACAGTTAGGGTAGGTTAATTAATAGTTTAATATAGTTTAATTTAAATCTAAAGGTAAATTTTAATGTATTATAAGATAGGGATGAGTTAATATTTAATATAAAGTTAGCGGGTTGTTAGGTTTAGGGGTTAATAGGTTAATTTAGTTTATGGCGATGTGGGGGGCTGGTGGTTTAGGGATTAATAGGTGAATTTAGTTTATGGCAATGTGGGAGGCTGGCGGTTTAGGGGTTAATATGTTTAGTAAGTGGTAGTAATGTGGGAGGCCAGGGGTTTAGGGGTTAATACATTTATTTAGTTGCGGTGGGCTCCGGGAGCGTCGGGATAGGGGGTTAATAATTTTATTTAGTTGCAGCGGGGTCCGGGAGCAGTGGGATTAGGGGTTAAACAGTTTAGTATAGTGGCGGTGTTTAGTGACAGTATATAAATAAAGCTGGTAAAAAGCCGAATAGCAGCGAGATCGATGACTCTTAGTTAACAACAGTCCGCTGCTCATCGCCCCGTACTTGGTGCGCGGCTTTTTGACAGCATTTTTTATAAATATGGAGAGCGTATTCAAGTCCGTGACGCGATGTTAGGCGATGTCAGGAGAGCGTATTGGTGCCGTCGAATGCAAGTAAGTTGACGGCTTAATAAGTAGGCCTCTTTGCCTTATTTAAGTTATACTTTAACAGAGAGAACAATTAAATAATCTATCGCAGCTGCAACAGTAGAACCCTTAATTGTAAAATACTTCACAGATGGTCTTTTACCCCTCAAAAAATACATGATCTGTTTCCTCAAAAGTGAAATAAATGTTAGCTATGTGGGTATTTAAATAGCTTATGTGGTGGTGGTGCCACTTTAGTCAATGTTCTGGTCTGGTCTGTAATTATAAATCAAGTCCATATTATGGGGCCGAATGATCAAGTCCTGAATGGGTAAATGTAGCCACCAATCAGCAATCGCTATCCAGGGTTCTGAACCAAAAATGGGCTGTGTCCTATGTGTACATTCCTGCTTTTTCAAATAAAGATACCAAGAGAACCATGAAAAATTAATAATAGGCTTCAATTAGAAAGTTGCTTAAAATTAAATGCTCTATCTGAATCATTAAATAAAAATTTTGGGTTCAGTATCCCTTTAAGTAGATTCTTTTTTACCTGCCTAATGTACTTCATGTTCAATAGACAGCATAGAATATTCCTTTTGTACTCTCTCTTAAACAAGCATTAGTTCCTTTCTCTCTCAAACCATTTCTCCTTCACACTGACTGCTCGATTCTATAAAGCTCTCTGGGCTGGAGAAATTCTTTAACAATGCTCGCCAGTTCTTTCCCAGGAGGAATTCTATAAAGCCACTTTTCACCCCGAAAACAGGGTGTCTTGATAAGGGGCATATACTGCATTTTTGTATGGGAAGGAGATGCAAACATTACAAAAGTCCGTAATGAAAATCGTGATTTAAAAATCATACAAATAGTTAAACCATTCACACAAAAATACACAGGAAAATTGTATTGTTAAGGTGCATCAAAAAGATTAGAAAAATTGTTCACCAAAAACATTTTGTTATCAAAAATGTAAAATATCTATATAAATTACACAGGAATATATTGTATTAAATATGCACACCATAAATCGTAATGCTAAATTCCGGCAGCGGAATTCAGCCTCCAGAGGCGAGCTGCGGCGGACAGGGGTGCATATGTGCACCCCTGTCCTCCGCAGCTTCATAAATTGACCCATAATATTCATCGGATATGATCTCATATAGAACAGAAGGATATACAATCATACAACTATACAGCATTACAATGCATAAGCTTATAATCATGATCAACAATGAATAAAACAAAATGTACATTCAAATAAAAGGATAATACCTAAATAATACAAGAAAAAGAGTAAAAAACGTCTGCCATCTAACGACAGACGAGTATCATAAAGCTAACTTGTATAAATAAGGTTAGCTTCCAAGATAAATTTAGAATTGTTCAGTGGGAGAGTTTATCGCTGAGGCCCACTTATTAAAAATGTTTTTAATCTTACATTCTCAATCCGAAATAAAGGCCTACTGTTTCTAATAATAAATAATGTAAAAAAGTCTTTTTAAATATTGAGAATTTAGGTTCCTTAGTCGATAGCCAATTCTTTAAAATAATCTTCCTTGTAACATTCATCACAAGAAGTCAAAAAGAAAATATGAGATAATGTCAAAGAAGTAAATACATTTCTTATCTTAGTAGGTCAAAAACTAATTTTCCCAAAATGTTGAATAAATGGACATGACCAGAAGCCGCGTACCAGATCTGCCTTTAAAAAATTTACATTTAGGACATGAGATCTTATCAAGATTATTATTAAAATGAGAACTATGAGGGGGCGGAGTTAACCCGCCATACTGAATGGACGCAAGCTAGAGAAGCTCCGCCAAAAATTTTGACACTAAAATGGGTTTAAGGACATCTACCTCCTCGTAATCCAGATCTGAAAATCCCTGCAATACATCAGAGACTTGATGGGGCTCTGAGAGCAAGTGTTTCAGTCATGAAAGTACCAGGCTCTGGATCAGAGACATACGGCAATGATAGGGGCCCTACTACAAAGATATTTAGCCTAGCTTCGTCATCCCTCTAAAGAAATGAGCTCCAAAGATACTGAGACTCGCTGCAATTCGAGCCCCAAAGATACTGAGACTAGCTGCAATATGAGACCTGGATGTCACAGTGCTGGAAATCGGATCCCATACCCTTCAGGCAACCATTTTAATTAAAAGTGGGGAAACAGGCTTTTGGCTGCTCCAATATATTCATAACGGTCTCTCCATGGAGCTGGCAACCTCCCTTTTGGCAGCACTATGTGATCGGCTGGACATGCACCATGCTGCACTTGTGGACACTCTGAGGAATGTGAGTGGCGCTCCTTACGCTATAGTCCTTTCTGAAGACTCACACGCCAACACGGCAGATACTTCATCAGATGGTGGTGACTTTACCCTACATAAATTAGCTAGCCAGCAGCGCCTATGCCATGGAGAGCCTGAGCCTGTTGAGAGATCAGAGCGGAGAGTGCTGGAATCAGCAGGAAGCTTTGAACCTGCTCTGGATTCAGATTGTGTGTTGGGACAGCAGACCGTTAACCTTCTATCCATCAAGGGAGGAATTTTCAGCGCATCCCTCCAGAGACCCCCTGACATACCTACTACAACGGTCTGAGGGTTAGCTCTCTTACATTAGCGCAGCTAGATCAACGCAAATGACTCTTGCCAAAATAACACCTCTGAAGCATCAGATATCAAATAGAAAATGGAGTTAAATTACACTTTATTTAACAAATATGCTTGAAAACAGACGTTACTCCATAGGGGGTAATATTATAAGGGAAATAAATCCAGGGTTATGCAACCTCTGAACAAAAATTCAATCAGTTCCAATTCCAATATTCCCCTATAGGTAATTAAACAAGTTAAAAAATAAGGCAATATAGAAAGCTAGTGAAGAATGGGATTGTCACTTCCATAATTCAAAAAATCATTGCCTATATTCTATAAACCCAAATATTAAAATTAAGGTGGTGGACAGGTGTAGCGTGTCTAGTCAGACAATAGCATTTAGGAAAGAGAAGTTAGCAAAAGATAATCTCAATATGCACAAGAGGTTTCAATCTTACAGGCATAAGCAAATATGCACTAGCTATGCGCTCAACAGGCATCCTCCTCTCTGCGTACTGCTCTGATTTAACAGAGTCAGCGATTTCTAACTTTTTCCCCTATCAGTTAGGTCTAATTCACATACATTATTATCAGTATTAGAAAACTTAGCAACTATTCAGTGGAGATGTTATGCTGAGTGTTAACTAACAGCTAGTATTGCACTAGGTTAAATGCAAGTAATTTCATTTAGTCATAAGTCAGAGAATCAGAAGTTACTATGTAACCAAACATATAGCGTTAGTAGCGTTTTATGTATAGAGTTAGACAACTTGTTAACCTTACATTGAGTGCTAATTAATGGTAGTATAACAGCATAACAGCAAAACCCCCTGTATATAACCCGATATAGGCTAAGTAAGGCGGTATTAAATATAACAAACCGCTAAATTAGTATGTGAGCATTGTGACCGGTCTGGTTAGACCACGCTACGCTACAACACTGTCCACGCCCACCGACGCGTTTCCGTCACTGAACGTGACTTCGTCAGGGCATAGGGGCCAGCCCAGCATTAGATGCGGTGAAAAATACTGATCCGTCGTCATGGCAACGTATGTAAATCATACACAGTAAACACGGAGGTGTAAACTCCGCTATGGCCTCATTTGAATACATTAGATATATTAAGTATATTTTAAACCTTTAAAGTATTGATTAGTACCAAAACTATTGGGACAAGAAGGGAGCTAAATAGTTGTAAAATTAAGCGCTCATATAACTAGGTATATTGTATATTAGATCCGTTGGTTAAAAGACACAAGATTCCCTCAGTAACTAGAGGTATAGGTGTATTGATAAATTACAGAACATATCTTGAACAGTAATTTCTTCAAAGGATTGCTAGTAATTACTAAATTAATTTAAATTTAAGCAATGAAATGATATACTTATAAGACTACTCGAAGGATCTTGAAAAATGTCCCTAGTGATCTACCCTAAATGATCGTTCAAAATTAATTATTTACTCATTAGAAAGGCAAATGATTATTAGGGAGAAGAGACAATTTTCCTCATTGTTATACACAGTGAAGTATTAGTTTATGCAAACTAATCGTAATATTTAAATTTATTTCAAAAGGTTCAACTCATTTATATGCCATTTCAAAGATATTATTTTACAGTAGTGCATACATATTTAGTTTCAATGGTCAGAAGGGAACGGTTTATAAATAATAGTCATGCAAGACAAAATGTATATCATGATCCGTAGACTATAAGAAACATTATATGATATTGCTTCATTCAGTCCCTTAGGTGAGGTGGATTGTAATTCATGAATCCATCTACATTCTTTTTTGTAATAACATTTTAGTAATATCGCCCCTCCTCCCTTTCTTGTTCAATTGCACAGAAATAGATTTCATATTTATGTCCCTGATGTTCATTATTCATGTGTTGTGCTACAGGAACATTTCTATTCCATTTGATATCGCCTATATGTTCTAGCACTCTGGTTCTTAGCTCTCTCGAGGTCTCACCCACATAGATTTTTGGGCATTTGCACATAGCGATATATATAACTTGCTTAGATCTACAGTTAGAAAATCTTAATTTCATACTGTTTTTCTGTGTTGGGGTGTATGAAGGTTTTAGTAGGGGCCATGTTCTTACAGGCTTGACATCTTCCACACTTGTGGAAGCCTTTGGTTTCTCGCAACCAGGTTCTAGGTAAGTCTTTAGAGTAATGGACTCTCCATAAGTATGTCTTTAAGGTTTTTTGATCTTCTATAGGTAATGTTAGGTTTTTCAGAAATTACTTCCTTTAGGTCTTCATCTTCTTGAATAACATGCCAATGTCTTTGGATGATATTCTTTATGCAGACATTTTTGTCATCATATGTACCAATAATTCTTATGGGCTGCTGTTCGTTTGTTTCTTGTGCATTACATAGAAACATAGAAACATAGATATTGACGGCAGATAAGAGCCATAGGCCCAGCAAGTCTGCCCCACCTTACCTAACAGTATAAACTTATCTAGTTCGTAGGATAGCCCTATGCTTGTCCCATGCATTTTTAAAGTCCCCCACAGTGTTTGTTGCTACTACCTCTTGAGGAAGTTTATTCCATAAATCAATCACTCTTTCTGTAAAGAAGTGCTTCCTCAAATTACTCCTGAATCTACTACCCTTTAGCTTGAGCTCATGACCCCTTGTTCTTGAATTTTCCATTTTATGTAAAATACCCACAGCCTCAGTTTTACTAAACCCTTTAATGTACTTGAAAGTTGCTATCATATCACCTCTTTCCCTTCTCTCCTCTAAGCTATACATATTTAGGTCATTGAGCCTATCCTGGTAAGTTTTATTTTTTAGACCATGTACCATTTTGGTAGCCCTCCTTTGCACAGATTCAAGTTTGTTAATATCCTTCTGAAGATATGGCCTCCAGAACTGCACACAATACTCAAGATGAGGCCTAACTAATGATCTATAAAGTGGCATAAGAACCTTACTATTTCTGCTGCAAATACCTCTACCAATACATCCAAGCATTCTGCTAGCCTTACTCGCTGCCTTACTACATTGTTTACTAAGTTTTATAATCATCTGAAATAATAATTCCCAAGTCCTGTTCCTCGTCTGTAACAGTCAGTAAAGTGTCATTGAGTCTGTAATTAACATTTGGATTTTTCTTCCCTAAATGCATTATTTTACACTTTGCTGTGTTAAACTTTAGATCCCAGTCGTTTGTCCAATCCTCCAATTGTTGTATATCACTTCTCATTTTGTCTACCCCCCCTGGAACATCCACTCTGTTGCAAATTTTTGTATCATCTGCAAAGAGACATACTTTCCCCTGTAGCCCTTTGCTGATATCGCAGATAAATATGTTAAACAAAACAGGCCCCAGAACTGACCCCTGAGGAACACCACTAGTAACAGCCCCCTCTGCTGAATGAACTCCATTTACTAAGACACTTTGTTTTCTGTCCTTAAGCCAGCATTCCACCCAGTTCACAATTTTTGAATCGAGACCAAGGAGATATAGTTTGTGAATAAGTTTATTGTGTGGGACGGTGTCAAATGCTTTGCTGAAATCTAGATATGCTACATCAACTGCTCCTCCCTTGTCTAATACTTTTGTTACATAATCAAAGAAGTCAATTAGATTAGTCTGACATGATCTCCCTGAAGTAAAACCATGCTGATTTTGGTCCTCTAAATTGTTTGTCTTTATGTAAGTCATAATTCTTTCCTTTAAGAGGCTTTCCATTAATTTCCCTACTACTGAAGTTAAACTAACTGGCCTGTAGTTGCCAGATTCTTCTCTACTGCCCTTTTTATGAAGAGGTATTACATTTGCTATTCTCCAATCATCTGGGACAGCTCCTGTTAATAGTGACTGATTAAACAGATCAGTTAATGGGACAGTTAGCACTGAACGAAGTTCTTTTAAAACCCTTGGATGAATATTATCAGGACCCACTGCCTTTGTAACATTTATTTTTGATAATGCTAACAAAACCTCATCCTCTGTAAAAAGATTACTGTTAAGCTTGTTTCTATTTTGCATAGCATCCCTTAATGTAGACATTGTATCTTCACAATCTTTAGTGAAAACAGAACAGAAGTAATCATTGAGACAGTCTGCAATCTGCTTATCTCCTTCTATTATTCTACCATCAACTGATTTCAATTTTACTATTCCTACCTTATTTTTTCTTCTTTCACTGATATATCTAAAGAATGTTTTGTCCCCATGTTTTACTGACTGTGCTATCTTCTCTTCTGCATCAGCTTTAACCTTCCTAATTAACTGCTTAGTCTTTTTTTGTTGGAGTCTCCATATTTTCATATCATCATCTGCTTGTGTGTGTCTGTAATTTTTATAAGCTATCTTTTTTGTCTTTACAGCATGTGCTACTTCTTTGGAAAACCAAATTGGTTTCCGCTTTCTTTTACTTTTACAGACATGTCTAATACAGTGTGCGGTTGCATCTAAAATGGCACCTTTCACAAATTCCCACTGTTCTTGAACCCCTGTAATAAGATTTTTCCCCTTTAAATAGTTTTTTAGGTATTCTCCCATTAATGAAAAATCTGCCGTCCTAAGTCTAAAACTTTTGTTTTAGTCTGGGTGTACAGTTCCTGAACATGAATACTAAACCAAACAGATTGATGATCACTGGATCCTAAGTTCTCACCTACAGACACATCTGAAACTGTATCACTGTTTGTAAGTATTAGATCTAATATAGCTTCCTTACGAGTTGGTTCCTTGACTAATTGTTCAAGTGATTCCCCTAGCAGAGATTCAAGAATATACCTGCTTCTAGCCGATCTAGCAGAAGGAATCTTCCAGTCTATATCTGGCAAATTAAAGTCCCCCAGTACTATAACCTTACCCTTCATGGTCATTTTGGTTATTTCATCTAATAACAGATTGTCCAGTTTTTCATCCTGCAATGGAGGCCTATATACAACCCCTATTCTAAAAACATTTTTATCTCCAATTTCCAAAGTCACCCAAATACTTTCCACCTCATCATTTGTTCCTACAATTTCAGTAACCTTTATATTTTCATTTACATACAAAGCAACTCCTCCACCTTTCTTTCCTACTCTGTTCTTTTTTAAATAACCTGTATCCAGGTATGACTATGTCCCAGTCATGCAAATCATTGTACCATGTTTCTGTTATAGCTACTAAATCCAAGTTGTCCCTAGTCATTATTGAAATGAGTTCAGGTAATTTATTTCCTAAGCTGCGAGCATTTGTGCTCATGGCACGAAGAATTTTTCTACTAGAATTTCTAGAATTGTTACTTGGACTAACAGTTTTGGCATGCTGTGGGGGGCAGGTGGATATATTAATGCTACCCCCCTTTATTAGTTTAAATGATTTCTAATAAAGTATTTGAACTCCTCTCCCAGATACTCTGTTCCTTTAGCATCCAAATGCAAGCCATCTCTCCTAAATAACCTAGTATCTTTCCAAACAGAGCTATAATGGCCAATAAAACCAAATCCTCGTTCCCTGCACCACTTATCTAACCAAGAATTAAATGTTGTTATCCGCTCCATCTTTCCTGCTTCCTGGTCATACACAGGTAAAATAGCAGAAAATGATAGAGTTGATGCCACAGTCTCTAAATGATTACCTAGGTCACAAAACTCTTTCTGAACAGCAGCAACATGATTACTAGCCAGATCATTTGTTCCTAAATGAACAATCACATCCATTTGCTTACTGGTTTGCAATAGTGTATTTCTATCCAGTAATTTAGCTCTTTGATATGCCTTTTTAAGGCATCTACCTGGGTACCCTCTTTCTTTAAACCTTCTTTGTAATTCCCTCGCTTCTGTTTCAAAATCAAGTTCTGTGCTGCAGTTTCGTCTGGCTCTTAAGTACTGACCAAACGGAATGCCCATTTTCAATTTCTTAGGGTGATAACTCTCCCATTTGAGGAGACTGTTGGTAGCTGTCTCTTTTCTATACAGTTTTGTATTTAGTGTGCCATCCGTCTCTTTTCTGATCTCTAGATCTAAGAAAGAAATTTTGTTTGAATCTATAGTTGAAGTATACCTCATACCATCTTTGTTGTTATTCAGCCACAACATGAATTTTTCAAAGTCATTTTTAGTGCCCGTCCATAGAATTAAAATGTCATCTATATATCTAATATATAGATCCATATAATGCATATATGGGTTAACGTCTTCATTGAGAATACTCTTGTTCTCAATCCACCCCAGGAACATATTGGCATATGTTGGAGCACAGCAAGTGCCCATTGCTGTGCCCCTTTTCTGTAAGTAGATCTTTTTGTTGAATAGAAAATAGTTATGTCTTAGTACATAATCTAATAGATCAATGATGAAATCATCTTCATCATTTCTGGTTGGGTTAACTGTTCTCAGGAAGAAAGTAACTGCCTCCAAGCCCAGGTTGTGGGATATGTTAGAGTATAGACTTTCAACGTCTATGCTAGCCAACATAGTATTATCACTGACTATAACATCAGCCAGGCATTTCAAGACATCTTTAGTATCTTGTACGTAAGATGTAAGGGTGTGTACAAAATGTCTCAGTTTTTTATCTAAAAAAATGCTTGCATTTTCAGTGATACAGCCATTTCCGGAGACTATAGGTCTCCCGGGTGGTTTTGTCATATCCTTATGAACCTTAGGAAGGCTATAGAAAGTAGCTATTCTTGGAAACTTATTAAACATAAACTGATGTTCTGCTTTAGTAATTACCCTTTCTTGTAGACCCCTATCCAGGAGGGATCTTAATTCTCGTTGGAAGGCATCAGTTGGATCACGAGTAAGGACCTTGTAATTATCAGTATTGCTCAGAATATCGGTACAAATTTCTTCATATTGAGAATTGCTCATAAGGACCATATTACCTCCCTTATCTGCATTTTTTATTGTAATCTCCTTATTGTTTTGTAATTTCTGAAGGGCTTTTCGTTCTTTATAACTCAAGTTTTTTTGCACTTTGCTTTTTTTATTTATCTCCTCTATTTCTGTTGTGACCAGGGAGACAAATTTAATGATACATTTAATTGGATCAAGGACATACATCTGTTTGCTAGAAAACTTGCACTACATAAATTTCACAAAAATGCTAACACAAATTCCCTGATTGATATGGGAGTAGAACAAGAGGACCATGAAATGGTTAATCTAATGATATCATTACTGAATGAAAATGTAGAGACTCCAGAAAGCCCTTCAGAAATTACAAAACAATAAGGAGATTACAATAAAAATGCAGATAAGGGAGGTAATATGGTCCTTGTGAGCAATTCTCAATATGAAGAAATTTGTACCGATATTCTGAGCAATACTGATAATTACAAGGTCCTTACTCGTGATCCAACTGATGCCTTCCAACGAGAATTAAGATCCCTCCTGGATAGGGGTCTACAAGAAAGGGTAATTACTAAAGCAGAACATCAGTTTATGTTTAATAAGTTTCCAAGAATAGCTACTTTCTATAGCCTTCCTAAGGTTCATAAGGATATGACAAAACCACCCGGGAGACCTATAGTCTCCGGAAATGGCTGTATCACTGAAAATGCAAGCATTTTTTTAGATAAAAAACTGAGACATTTTGTACACACCCTTACATCTTACGTACAAGATACTAAAGATGTCTTGAAATGCCTGGCTGATGTTATAGTCAGTGATAATACTATGTTGGCTAGCATAGACGTTGAAAGTCTATACTCTAACATATCCCACAACCTGGGCTTGGAGGCAGTTACTTTCTTCCTGAGAACAGTTAACCCAACCAGAAATGATGAAGATTATTTCATCATTGATCTATTAGATTATGTACTAAGACATAACTATTTTCTATTCAACAAAAAGATCTACTTACAGAAAAGGGGCACAGCAATGGGCACTTGCTGTGCTCCAACATATGCCAATATGTTCCTGGGGTGGATTGAGAACAAGAGTATTCTCAATGAAGACGTTAACCCATATATGCATTATATGGATCTATATATTAGATATATAGATGACGTTTTAATTCTATGGACGGGCACTAAAAATGACTTTGAAAAATTCATGTTGTGGCTGAATAACAACAAAGATGGTATGAGGTATACTTCAACAATAGATTCAAACAAAATTTCTTTCTTAGATCTAGAGATCAGAAAAGAGACGGATGGCACACTAAATACAAAACTGTATAGAAAAGAGACAGCTACCAACAGTCTCCTCAAATGGGAGAGTTATCACCCTAAGAAATTGAAAATGGGCATTCCGTTTGGTCAGTACTTAAGAGCCAGATGAAACTGCAGCACAGAACTTGATTTTGAAACAGAAGCGAGGGAATTACAAAGAAGGTTTAAAGAAAGAGGGTACCCAGGTAGATGCCTTAAAAAGGCATATCAAAGAGCTAAATTACTGGATAGAAATACACTATTGCAAACCAGTAAGCAAATTAATGCACAAGAAACAAACGAACAGCAGCCGATAAGAATTATTGGTACATATGATGACAAAAATGTCTGCATAAAGAATATCATCCAAAGACATTGGCATGTTATTCAAGAAGACGAAGACCTAAAGGAAGTAATTTCTGAAAAACCTAACATTACCTATAGAAGATCAAAAAACCTTAAAGACATACTTATGGAGAGTCATTACTCTAAAGACTTACCTAGAACCTGGTTGCGAGAAACCAAAGGCTTCCACAAGTGTGGAAGATGTCAAGCCTGTAAGAACATGGCCCCTACTAAAACCTTCATACACCCCAACACAGAAAAACAGTATGAAATTAAAGATTTTCTAAACTGTAGATCTAAGCAAGTTATATATATCGCTATGTGCAAATGCCCAAAAATCTATGTGGGTGAGACCTCGAGAGAGCTAAGAACCAGAGTGCTAGAACATATAGGTGATATCAAATGGAATAGAAATGTTCCTGTAGCACAACACATGAATAATGAACATCAGGGACATAAATATGAAATCTATTTCTGTGCAATTGAACAAGTAAAATTGAAAGGGAGGAGGGGCGATATTACTAAAATGTTATTACAAAAAGAATGTAGATGGATTCATGAATTACAATCCACCTCACCTAAGGGACTGAATGAAGCAATATCATATAAATGTTTCTTATAGTCTACGGATCATGATATACATTTTGTCTTGCATGACTATTATTTATAAACCGTTCCCTTCTGACCATTGAAACTAAATATGTATGCACTACTGTAAAATAATATCTTTGAAATGGCATATAAATGAGTTGAAACCTTTTGAAATAATTTAAATATTACGATTAGTTTGCATAAACTAATACTTCACTGTGTATAACAATGAGGAGAAATTGTCTCTTCTCCCTAATAAGCATTTGCCTTTCTAGTGAGTAAATAATTAATTTTGAACGATCATTTAGGTAGATCACTAGGGACATTTTTCAAGATCCTTCGAGTAGTCTTATAAGTATATCATTTCATTGCTTAAATTTAAATTAATTTAGTAATTACTAGCAATCCTTTGAAGAAATTACTGTTCAAGATATGTTCTGTAATTTATCAATACACCTATACCTCTAGTTACTGAGGGAATCTTGTGTCTTTTACCAACGGATCTAATATACAATATACCTAGTTATATGAGCGCTTTAATTTACAACTATTTAGCTCCCTTCTTGTCCCAATAGTTTTGGTACTAATCAATACTTTAAAGGTTTAAAATATACTTAATATATCTAATGTATTCAAATGAGGCCATAGCGGAGTTTACACCTCCGTGTTTACTGTGTAATGATTTACATACGTTGCCATGACGACGGATCAGTATTTTTCACCGCATCTAATGCTGGGCTGGCCCTATGCCCTGACGAAGTCACGTTCAGTGACGGAAACGCGTCGGTGGGCGTGGACAGTGTTGTAGCTAGCGTGGTCTAACCAGACCGGTCACAATGCTCACATACTAATTTAGCGGTTTGTTATATTTAATACCGCCTTACTTAGCCTATATCGGGTTATATACAGGGGGGTTTTGCTGTTATGCTGTTATACTACCATTAATTAGCACTCAATGTAAGGTTAACAAGTTTGTCTAACTCTATACATAAAACGCTACTACGCTATATGTTTGGTTACATAGTAACTTCTGATTCTCTGACTTATGACTAAATGAAATTACTTGCATTTAACCTAGTGCAATACTAGCTGTTAGTTAACACTCAGCATAACATCTCCACTGAATAGTTGCTAAGTTTTCTAATACTGATAATAATGTATGTGAATTAGACCTATCTGATAGGGGAAAAAGTTAGAAATCGGCTGACTCTGTTAAATCAGAGCAGTACGCAGAGAGGAGGACGCCTTTGAGCGCATAGCTAGTGCATATTTGCTTATGCCTGTATGATTGAAACCTCTTGTGCATATGAGATTATCTTTTTGCTAACTTCTCTTTCTAATGCTATTGTCTGACTAGACACGCTACACCTGTCCACCAGCCTTAATTTTAATATTTGGGTTTATAGAATATAGGCAATGAATTTTTGAATTATGGAAGTGACAATCCCATTCTTCACTAGCTTTCTATATTGCCTTATTTTTTAACTTGTCTAATTACCTATAGGGGAATATTGGGAATTGGAACTGATTGAATTTTTGTTCAGAGGTTGCATAACCCTGGATTTATTTCCCTTATATATTACCCCCTATGAGTAACGTCTGTTTTCAAGCATATTTGTTAAATAAAGTGTAATTTAACTCCATTTTCTATTTGACTTATTCAGTGTATAATTCTACACTTGACTTCAATGTCATAAATCCCCTTTTGGTTCCCTAACCTTACTACTATGAAGCATCAGATATCTCAACACCGGCTTCGTCCATTTTGGCTTCCCTATGCTAAACAGCCAGATAGCTACATACAGTTCGATCCTGCACACTCTCCTCTTACTTCTGAGACAGCTTATGAACTGAACTATGCAAGAACTGGTATGGGGTAATTTGGGGAAGGCATGAGAGCATTTACAGTGGGCTATTACTCGAAACTACTGACTGCTATATAGTGTATAGCCCCTGGTGTTCTAGTTCTAAAGTCTAGTATATAAGCTGTTATACATTTTTTATCCTTCAATACGCTCTGTACCGTTCACTCAGTTCTATTTGGAGGCTTGGTTTATTTCTGTTTAAATGCTATGTTCCTGTTTACTACTAATTAACATATAGGGTTACCGTTTTAGTTTCTCAACATGGTCATTACTGTTTGCACTAAGAACCTCAACGGTTGGGTATTAGTGTAGCTTACATAGAGCATATTTATATCCCTGTCACTGAGTTATATGTTTATAGAATCTGGTTCCTACTTAATGTACAAGCTATGAAAGTTACTGGCTAGTGTGTATTTCTTACTGAAGAAATCTCTATTACTGTTAAAGCCACCTACTTCAACACATCACACTATACGGTCGGTCCTATTATACCGAGTAGAGGCTTAGTATGCTGAAGATTTTATAGACTATCCACTTTATTGGAACCGGGCACTAATATTATACACAGCTAAGAGTTAGACTCCTACACTATTTAATACCATACTAGTTTTCAGCAACCTAGCTTATTACAAAGATTTCCTCAATCGCCCTGAAGTTGGGGTATGTTACTGTAAAAGCTTCGATATAGCAGTGCGCAGGGGACTCACTAATGTAATATCCTATTTACAGGAGCCACCTAACAATTATTTAGTGTATTTACCATTTTATAGGTCTTATATCTGGGAGAGAGGGATTTTCAGCTATGCACCAGTAAGCTCCCCCCTCTCTCTTCACATCCCAAACAGATATTCAGAGTACTTCCCAGGCACCTCTTCTCCTTTTTTACACCGGCTCCGTTTCATTTAGCACAATCTATAATGGCTTTGCCCCCTATAGTGGGTCCTATACCCATTTTCTATTAACCCAAGCGGCTCTTGCCCGCTGTAATTTTTCTCTTCTTTCTCAGCATTTTTATTAGTTATATCCCTTCATTGACACAGACCCCTTGACCAATCAAAAAGTTCCATATAGTTATCTGATAAACATTTTCCTCACCTCAAGTGGATTTGCTGATCTTTGACTATAGTATCACTATGTCACCACTTCAGTTTGCAAAGCATGTTCTACTTAGTCCAACTCTCCATAAAATAGGGATATAACTATGTTATCTTATATTCACAAAACTCCTTATAATACTAAAAAGAGACCCTTTATTTATTTTTGTGAAATTCCACCCCTATACTCACCAGCACATATAGAATTGTGTATGTGTTAAGTGCGAGATAATGATTATTACACCACTGTTTAAGACGTATTGTTTCTCTTTTGTATGTTTATCATTTCTACTCACATACCCATGTGGAATTATTTTATTTACTTTTGTTTGTCTCAATAAAAAATATTTAAAAAAAAAATAAATGTACTATTGTATCTCCTATCATTTGTATTGTAAAATAATTTGTCATCATATTTGTCTTTAACAGCTGAAAGCAATATTTACAAATGTATAATGTTTTTGAGGAAACTATCTGTAAATATCTCCATTACTGTTACAATGTATCATTCCTGTTTTTTAAAAAGCTATTTAATAAAGGGCAGCTTTTCCTGAAAAAAAAAAAAAGAGAACTATATAGCGGCATCTAGAACACCTGAAACAAAATTTTCAGATGCTGTTCTCTTAGATATTCAGAGACAGTTTCACCAACATTGGAATCAAAATGGTTCCATCTAATACAGATATATCTTTGATTACTGTCTTCTTGAGGTTTTAATAAAATTCTATAAATACTTGTGATTGACAAGTTACCCTGTCTCAGTGAGTCAAGAATTAAACTATAATTTTGACCTTCCTAGTCACAGGGTTTAAATTTGATAAACTGCTCCCCATAATGTCTAATTTGGAGATAGGATAAAAATTAGTAATTCGGAATCAGAATATTATATTCCCTTTTGCAATTGTCAAACATTTTAAAAGAGCAATGTTCAAAGTTAATTAACTGAGGTATATTAATAACCCCCAGCTTGTCCCATTTACTAAATCTCTTTGATTCATAAAGTCAGGGTTCCCTCTAATTGTCAAGTACGGTGAAACAGCAAAATTAATATTTATCAGGTTACAAAATCTATGCCATTCTACAAGAGAACTCTTGATAAGTAAATTATGTTTTAAAACAGATGTCAACAATTTAAGTGGTATATGTGGGATTGATTTCAAAGAATATGGGGCAACAAATTGTTTTCATGTTCTAATGAAGACTGGCCCTTCAATGTACCGCCATATACTGACGGTCTGTATCATAAAAGTGGTTAGACAAATGTTGAAGACCTGTTTTGTACTTATCACCTGCTTAGCTCTTCTCAAGCTGGTAAAATAGTTTACAGTTTTACATCTGCTGATTATTAGTAAATATGTAGACATGTCTTTGGTAGAAATGAGGAAAGCTCAATAGGTTGACACATTAAAGTAATTCAGGGATATCAGACTATACATATATCACTGTCTCTTTTTCTTCATAAGCTTTGTTTGATAAATTAATGTTGATATCTTTACAAATTTTTCAGACCATCATTATCTTTATTGAATATGTTGCACCTTTCAATTCTGTCACAATTTCTAAGAACAAGAGACAGTGGCAAAACAATTAGAAAGTCTTCTTGATGAATAGATAGAGATTGCATTGGGTACTGGGTTTAGAGTTACATTTACAGTTAAGTTAAACGGATAATAAACCCATGTTTTTTTATTTCATGATTTAGAGAGAGCATGCAAATTTAAAGCAATTTTCTAATTTACTCCTATTATCAAAATTTTATTTTGTTCTTTGGCTATCTTTATTTAAAAAGCAGGAAAGTAAATCTTAGGAGCCAGCCCATTTTAGGTTTAGCACCATGGTAAAAGCTTGCTTATTGGTGACTACATTTCGTCAAGTAATAAGCAAGTGTTACCCAGGTTCTGAGCCAAAAATAGGCCGTCTCTTAATCTTAGATTCCTGCTTTTTGAATAAAGATAGCAAGAAAACAAAGAAAGATGGTTCATAGGATTAAATTATAAAGTTGCTAACAATTGCATGCTCTATCTGAACCATTAACGAAAAATTTTGAATTTAGTATCCCTTCAAGGTTAGGGTTATGATTAGGATTTTGGGTTAGTGCTACAGTAAAATGTATTCATTTTACCAGATAAACAAACTATCACAAGACACTTTTACCTTCATTATCATCATGATGAGTCACTGAGTTGGTATCATCATCGTATGGAAGTATTTTGCTACAGTCCTCATTAGATGAGAATTGTTCATGATCCATATTCTGATCCAGGCTGATTTCATGTAAAGGTTCATCTGTCACACTTGGACTTAGTGCCTCAATATGTTTTGATGTGGACTGTTTATTGCAATTTTTCTCTGGACTGTCATTTTCAAGATGTTTTTCTGCAACAAATAGCGAAAATCAGGTCAACAAATTGAACTTACCATTGACCCAACAACGTCTATTTTTATTTACTCTAATGACTTTGACCATTTAACTCTTATCCTACTTTTAGGGTTAATGAAAAGATAGGCAATGGTAGTGCCCATATCATTTTATTTACTGCCTCTTTTGACATCTGAAAAGTGTACTATGCAATTAGTGCCACAATAAATTCATATTCACCGCACCTCATGTAATTCAGCACTTTCTAGAATTGTTTAGAATGAAACTCATCAGATAGTTATGAATTGATGATCTGTGCCTTGTGTATTTTAAAAGGATTAAAGAAGAATTATTTTAGTTATGCAACTATTATACACAAAAGTACATACATTACATTAAATCTCAATTTAGTTTTTGAGTACTGTTGATATCCACTCAAGAGCCATATTAAATGCATTTTTGTCATGTTATTAAAAAAGCCCAATGAGAATTAGCACAATGGGGTAGATTTAACAAGCAGCGAATGCTGCTTTCTACGCCCATCGTTTCTGGCTTGCCAAAAATGGAAGTTAAGAAGCAGTGGTCGCAAGACCGTGGCAGACTGAAATCATCCCGATCCGATACAATTGGGATGATTGTCACCCATGCTAGCGGCCGCTGGTGAGCAGGTAATGGCATTGCACAAGAATTTCACTAGAAATGCTTGTGCAATGTTAAATGCCAACAGCGTATTTGAATCATGTCCACCCAGCACTTGTTAAATTCACCCCAAAGTATTCATTCTGAATGCATTTTTTTTTGCATACAACTTTCTCTATAGAAAATGTAAAATTCAAATATTAAAATTTGAATTTTGATCCTCATAGACTTTAAAGGGATATTGAACCCAGATGTTTTCTTTATTGATTCAGATAGAACATGCAATTTTAAGCAACTTTCTAATTTACTCATATTATCAATTTTTTGTCGTTCTCTTGCTATCTTTATTTGAAAAAGAAGGCATCTAAGCTAAGGAGCCAGACAATTTTTGGTTCAGAAACTGGACAGCTGTCACTTGTTTATTGGTGGGTGAATTTATCCACCAATCAGCAAGAACAACCCAGGTTGTTCACCAAAAATGGTCTGGCATCTAAACTTACATTCTTGCTTTTCAAATAAAGATACAGAGAGAATGAAGACAATTTGATAATAGGAGTAAATTAGAAAGGTGCTTCAAATTGCATGCTCTATCTGTTAGTATGTATTGGGTACTTGTAAAGCGCAGCTAATCACCCGTAAAGGTCTCAAGGCGCTGCTCATTTTATCAACCTCAGAAGGATGAAAGGCTGAGTGGACCTCGCCGGGGATCGAACCTGCAAACCTTGGGTTGCTACAGAACTCAGCCACAGCGCCTTAGCATGCTGAGCTATCTGTCCGGCTATCTGAATAGCAAAAGACAAAATTTGGGTTCAGTGTCCCTTTAATGTAAGATGATCAGAATCAACATTCAAATGTAAATTTTAAATGTTACATTCAATATTGCTATCATTCATGCAATAGAAGCAATGTAACATTAGAAAATATGTCAAGAGGAATATTGGTATTGGCATGTCCCTAGACATTTACCCAGAGGAGAGTATAGCTTAAATGAGAGAAATACTATATTATTATTATACATTATAAAGGATGCTTAAGCTTTAATTACAAGTCCTTACTTAAATAAAAGGACAGCAAATATTTAATAAAAACAGAGGTCTCTACATACATATGCACTTACTTGAAATACAACTCATCAAATAAAACCAGAGTCAATTGTTTGCAACCTAATGCTGCATCAGGTAATCTTTGTGTCCTACCAAGTTGAAGTACCAGTGTGGTTGTATAAGGGCAAACTCTTTGGACCCGGTTATCAGAAGTTAATGATTGTGTCCTCCATATGTGAGGGAGCTTGTAAATACCCAACACGTTTCGTCAGCTTAGTACAAACAGACTTCATCAGGGGTTATGAAAATCAGTTATTTAGAACCATGCTGGTGTTGTAGATTTAAAGAGCCCAAACTGGAAGTGACGTAATGTCAATGGCAGAGCATCATATCCACCATCTTTGGTAAGATAATAAGTTCGGATTCAGATGTGGTGCTAATGTGATCCTCACATAAAGTTAAAAATTAACTTTATTTAGAAAAATAAATTTATTAAATATTTGCTGTGAATCAAAGGTGAGCTGTCCTTTTGTTATTATAGATTATCATATCGATGACAGAAACACTCGGGTTTCCTGTAATTAGCATCACGCTTCTAATACAGCATGTTTCTGAAGATTAATTTCTGAGTTGCCTGCTTGGATATCATTAAACTTTTAGTTTCAAGTACTTTATTAAGTTAAATTGACATAGTGGGGTCGATGTATTAAGCAGAGGATGCTGCATCGATCCCCCATCATTTCAAGTCCGCCTAAAACGGAAGTTAAGAAGCAGCTCCTCCTTACTTCTCCTTTTAGGTGGCGGACTGAACTCATCCTGATCCAATGCGATTGGGGTAATTGACGGCTCCTGCTAGCGGTCGATTGACTGCCAATGATCAGGGGGTGGCATTGCACAAGCATTTCACTAGAAATGCTTGTGCAATGTTAAATGCCGACAGCTGGTCGAACTGACATGATTTGCTACAGCGAATCATGTCCGCTCAACCATTAATAAATTGACCCCTATATCTGCACATTAGCGTGATTTAAAAAATTGGCTAAATATATATATATATATATACCCTGTCTATGATTATGGCAGAGTGAGCTGAAACGCGTCAGCCTGTTGGTTCTGCTCCCTGTTAATCTGTATAGATTTTTATGGAGATGTTTTTTTCAATAAAGTTTTCCTTTTTAGAGAGCAGATCGTCAATCTTCTATTATTTTTATTTATATGTATGTATAGCCAGAAAAATTCTAAAAACTTTGATTTACTTTTTAACCTAGCCTATATAGAAGTAAATATGTATTTTGTGGTATACATTTTTACTCTAAAGAATCTTGAACTATCTACTCTTGTAAGATGCAAAAATGGGAACCTTTCAACCCACCTATAACAATATCCCATTGTGGTCCCCAATCATTTCGGTAATATGTTTCTCACATTAAACTATTTCTATCATGCAAATAAGCACTGCTATTGCTTCAGTAACCTACATACGTTGGAATTTATTTGGTACCCTTTAATGAACAAGATTTAAAGGAATATTCCAGTGTTAATGACATCTATAATTATATGTTTTCAAAAAGGCCTGTTTGTAATTCTTTTAGTAATTTGAGATTATACTTCCTACACACCTCAAGATCTGCTCAGGATTCCTTAAAAACTAATTGATGCGTCTGCATCTTGAACAAGCTTGAGTTTGTGTGGAGTGCAGCAATCCGCAGATTTATATGCTCCCTCATTTGTGAGGTATGTAAAAGTCTTAGGCCCAATGTTCAAAAGGGTTTGTAAGATTCTCTATGGAATCACGCCAGTACTATGAATTGTCCTAATTAACTAAAGGCAATTTTTACCTGGAGAACAATGTGTTTTACAATGGGGTGTTCCTTGCTTTTAAGTATGTGAAAGAGATACATATATTAGAATAGGGTTCACAAAAAATAATATATTGAAATAAAAAGACAGTAAAAAAAACTGTATAGTTCAATCAAATTAAAAATCATATTTTAAACGATTACTAACTTTTGGTTTTGCTATTCAAATTGGAACAAAGATTTAGCATTGCAATTATCTAAACAATGTAGTGTAGCTTTTTTGTTTCAGAAACGAAGCTCCCTTTATCAGTAAAGTAATGATTTATTTTATCCTCATTACATCACTAAACCAGCCCTCAAATGTGGGCCATCTATGGTCTAACATACTTGCCAATCGGATGGCGAGTATGTGAATAAAATTAAAATACATTATTGTGATTCCACGCATGCACAATAGGATCAGGCTAGTCTCGCATGCGCATATAGCGGCACAGAAGCCAACATGACCGACAATAGACTCAATAAAACGCATGCGATGATGTATGTGATGATGTTGCGCTAACTCGCGCATGCGCATTGAGTTTTGCAGTCGCCATCTTCCAACTGCAGTTGTCAGCACGGATTGCACTACAGTGTCGCTTTAAGGAAAAGTTAAAATATGTATTGAAATTATACAGAAAAAAATCTATTTAAGGCACACAGTAGAAATTAAATAAAATAAAACATAAATAAAAATAAAAATGTATTGTTTTCCTTAGAGTAATATCAATAGTTTCCCAGCCTCTGCTAATGGGCTGAACAGGGGTGTTCTATGGGTGTAGCTGAGAGTTCTATGCCAGGTCTTCGGTCTTGCTGATTAGCCTTGCAAACTGAAGGGTGTTTAGATTATGTTAAAATTCACTAAATATCACCCTAATATAAAAAGCATACAAAAGTAGAGGTGATTGCAAGATACTTTGCTGAAAACAGTGAAATCTGGTTTGTATTGGCTGCAGTATTTAACCTTTTGAATGTGCCACCTGCTAGCTTTGCTCTCCCCTGAGAAGCTCCCATTTAAAGCAAACTCCAATACTTTCTAAGAGAGACATCTTGCAACTCGCAGGCACAGCCCACCTTTTTAGAAACTTCCCAGGGGGCAGGCCCTGCAAGTATCATTGAGGTTTTCCATGTTCTATCCTGCGAGTTAAAAAAGCAAATGTTTTTAAAACACATCTGTATTATAAATTTAACATTAAACTATCCGTTAAATGCTTTCCTTCAACCTTCTG
Organism: Bombina bombina; assembly: GCF_027579735.1. Taxonomy (NCBI): domain Eukaryota; kingdom Metazoa; phylum Chordata; class Amphibia; order Anura; family Bombinatoridae; genus Bombina; species Bombina bombina. The sequence continues at coordinate 304,824,252 of NC_069505.1, read as the reverse complement.
ACTCTGTAATTTTATCATTAACATTATCCAGGTATGACTATGTGCCTGTTTTACATTCAGTCATCATTATTATTATTGATTATGCATTTCAGCAGATATTAATTAAATATAAGTGCTTCCTCTAACATGAATTATATAAAAATGCATAATATGGTGAAAAAGGAACATTACAACATATTAGGATTTTTCAAGGTCGTCTTAGATTATAATCATTCATTGTAGGATAAGTGAACACCAGTTATGATAAATCCTTAAATAAAATGAAGATTAAGACATCACATGTAGAATATGTAACAATTACGAATCAGCTACACTCAGAAAATTGCATCTTTCAATTTCCTCTTACACAAAGTCAAAGGTCAAGACAGACATTGAACATAAATGTTCTGATAACATCCCATGAATCCAGTCGTGTGACCTCTGATAAAATATTATGCAAAACAAGCTTACTTCTTACATCAAAATGCACAAATTATACAGTAGCTTTCCAGAGAATTTAAGTTAGCTACTATACTTGAAAATTAATGTGATGTTGCTACGACGAGTAATGAAAAAAGACATCTTTTAATGTACACAAGAGAAAGGCATTAAATATATGCATTTTAAAAGAAAATGGGTTTCTGTTGTCTATAAAATATTAATAATCCCCACAGATAATGGAATATTGTATTATAAGGTAAGAACAGAGAGTTCTAAATTACTTTGGGCTAGATTACAAGTGGAACACTATTTAGCGAGTTTGCTTGCATGCAAACCCTGCCAGAAGTAAGCTTTACGGATTAGCGTGTGAATTAGAAGTTGAAAATAAATTTAGCCCTAACAAAACAAATGCACATCTAATATATATCTGTAAATATTCATATAGATATATAGTTAAAGATATAAATAAAATAAAATAAAAATCATATAATTAGATATGCAACATCTCAGGCGTATCTAATTTGCATATCTTACCCAGAATCCTCTGATGCATTGGTTACAGTGTATATGGAGTATTTCTGGGTAAAGGCAAGCAGGATACATGACTAGATGTGCTAATTGCCCCTGCAATAACTTATGTAGTTATACTTTTATGAATTGGAGGATTTTAATCTCATGATTTTATCACCTCCATAATTTAAATATATTTTTGTTTTGCCCTGGAATGAGCTTTACTTAGCAGCAATCAAAACCTATCTTCTGCTGAAGAGTTCTACTAAGGAAGAAACAGCTGTCCAGAAATGGTTTGTATTTGCTGCTCTTTCCCAATTAGGGGACAGTTGTGTTTTACACAGTATTAGAAGCAAAAATCTTGAGATATTGCATAACTACTTTGCATATCTTACCCAGAGTCCTCTGGTGCATTGGTTGGAGAATTTTTGGAGTATATCTGGGTAGACAGCCTAGAATACTTGCCTAGATGTGCTAACTGCCTATGCAATAACATCTGTTGTTATACTTTTATAAACTGGAGGATTTTAATATCATGCTTTATCTCTACCATAATTTAATTAATTATATATATATATATATATATATATATATATATATATATATATATATAGTAAGCAATTTCCAGTTCAGCCCACCAGTAGCCAACTCGCCTGGGTGCAATGATATACCATGAAATAGAAAGCAAAAGAATGCACTCTCAGGACTTTTCCACAAAAAAAACAATTTAATGTCATTAAATTGGTTTTTTTTGTGGAAAAGTCCTGAGAGTGCATTCTTTTGCTTTCTATAAATATATATATATATATATATATATATATATATATATATATATATATATATATATATATATATATATATATATATATTTATTTATATACAGGGCTCAACATTTCCGATTGTAAGCTACTAGCCAGGCCAAAATGTTACTCGCCCCCTCTTTGCATATGTTTAGCCATTGTGAGGATTATAAAAACAATAAAGTGTATGTGTATAAATCACAGAAGGGATCATATGATTTGGGCACTGATGCCTCTGACCCAGAACTCAATACTCCCCAAAAAAAACTCTTCTGGTCTGGGCCCAGAGGGAAGGGGAGGAGGAGAACGAGAGGGGGCAAAAGGAAAAGAACAGTGTGGGGCACCATTGAGGGAGAGATACTACTAGAAAAGTCAGACAAGGGGGAGAGGAGAAAAGTATGGACAGAACAGAGAGAGGCCCCGAGGGAGGGGGACACGCAGGGGCTATTAGAGAACCCAATGGATGAAGATTTGCAGGTTATTAACCTCTCATCCTTCCCTCTAAATTTGGCCCATATAGATCTTTCGTTCTGCCCTACTGCAAATTTAGATAAGTTTGAGGTAATTAAGGACCTTCACCTCTTTGCACAAAAAATTGTCCTATCCCAAACCATTAGAAAGCCAGATGAGTCTGGTCCAAATGCTATAACCAATGATGAAGAAGCATTAAGGACTCTTGAGTCCCTCCTCGCTGAAAGTGAGGGGGGGGGGACTAGATACTCCTTTGTGAAAGAAGGTGCTTTTTTTAAACCTAAGTCATCATATATGCCATCACTCCCTTTGGTTCCATGTGTGAATTTCTTTGTCAGACAAGTTGAGAAAGATATACAATCTCTGAATGAAAACCTATGTCATGACAACTTGAAACCAAGTGAGAGAGGTGCCCTTATAGAACTTAGCACTGCCAGAAATATAGTAATTAAGCCGGCCGATAAGGGCAGAAATCTTGTTCTAATGGATGAATGTTTATACATGAATGAGGTTAAACGTCAGCTAAATGACAAGCACCAGTATGAAAAACTTGACATGAATCCCCTAGTTAAAATACAGAATTCCCTGTTTAAATTGATAAATGATGCGAAAAGCCCAGGGTTGATTTCATCGAAGGAATTCCTTTTCCTGTATCCTGAACATCCAGTGATGCCGGTTTTTTATGTTCTGCCAAAATTGCATAAAAATATGAAATGCCCTCCCTCCTGGGAGACCGATAGTCTCCGGGATTGGAAGTGTCACCAAAACAAATTGGTGAATACGTGGATCAACATCTGCGCCCTTTTTTGGTGACACTGCCATCTTATGTTAAGGATACATCTTAGGAGACTTGATGGCATATGTATTGGAGGAACATATATCTTGGCTTCACTGGATGTGAAAAGTTTATACTCTTCTATCCCCCACGATATAGGTTTGAAAGCTGCTAAATGTTTCTTGAACACTAGAGGTCCCAAATTCAAAGAGCACACAGATTTTGTAGTGTCCCTACTGAGATTTATCTTAGAGAACAATGTGTTCATGTTTGATAGCAAGATGTGAGGCAGTTGAGAGGCACAGCAATGGGGGGAGTCTGCGCCCCAACATACGCTTGTTTGCATTTAGGAGCCTGGGAGCTCCTTGATGTTTTCGAAAATTACAGTGACATTGTGGATGAACACATCCGTATGTGGATACGCTATGAGGATGATGTGTTCATCCTATGGGATGGCACCACTGAAGAATTTAAAGACTTTGTTTCCATCTTAAATAAAAATAATAGGAACATCTTTTTGACTTCAGAAACAAGTGAAAAATCCCTTGCCTTCCTTGATTTAACAATTATCAAGGATGGACAAACTATAATCACTGAGAATTTCAGAAAACATAATGCAACAAATACCGTGTTACATGCGGGGAGTGGCCATCTGGACCACCTCAAAAGAGGTGTTCCATAATGTCAATTCCTGCGTCTTAAAAGAAACTGTTCATCCCTCTCTAGTTTTGATTATCATGCCTCATTAATGAGAAAACGTATTTTAAGGAGAGGGTATTCACAAAGTTGTGTTAAAAAGGCCTTTTGGAATGCTAGAAACCTTTTTAGGGATGATGTCCTGTATAAAAAGAAAGAGAAACCTAATCAGAATAAAATAAGGTTTATTATCAGGTTTAATAAACAGAGGGAGGATGTTAGGTCTATCATTAAAAAGAACTGGCACCTCCTTACAATGGATGAAAAAGTTGTAGAGGTGGTAGGAAAGGAATCAGCTATGGTGGCAAGAAAAGCCCTAAGCCTAAAAGATAAATTGGTTAAGAGCCAGTTTATAAAAGGACCCTCAATCTCAGATTGCCTCAGAAAGAACAAAGGCATCAAGGAGTTTCCCCTGTGGCCACTGTGTATACTGTACCCATATGGATAGTACAAAAAAGTTCACAGTGGATGGTGTGAAATTGTATGATATTAGGTTTTTTTCAATTGTAATTTGAAAGGGGTTATTTATCTCTTACAATGTTCTTGCCTGGCTTTTTATGTTGGGAAAACGAAAAGAGCCATGAAGGACCGGGTACAAGAACATAGATACGACATCACAAAACAAAGGGACACCAATGTGGCAAGACACTTTGCTTGTGCACACAATAGTGATGCACAGTCCCTTACTTTTGTGGTAATTGACAATGGGATCTCCTCTGGTAGAGGGGGAGATAACAACAAAATTCTGCTTCAAAAAGAGGCCAAGTGGATTTTTAGACTAGGCACTACATTTCCACTTGGCCTGAATGATAGATTGGAGTTTGCGTGCTTTTTGTAACGCTTTCTCCTTTTGTCATTTATACCATTTCTTATTTTCTCAAATATCCTTTGTAAATTATATATAAAAAACGTTTTATTAAATTTGGTTGATGCATGAATGCATAAGCGTAAAGAGAGTGAGCACCATGCCAAGTTGATAAATACTCATTAATATGCAGTTATGGGTAAAATTGTCTTTACTAGGAATTATGTTGTGACATTTACTGTTCAATTACTGCAGCAAGAGAGGGCAGTTTTCATGTCAATGTGTTTATTTGAACATGAATTAACTTTCAAGTTGGTTAAGTTCCCTTTAAATACAATTTAAATGTGGATCACCTGAGCACAGACAGGTACTATAAAAGAGGTGGTTCTGGGATATCAATCATGCCCTGATGAAGTCCCTGACACACATGCTAAATTGTGGGGGTGAAACGTACATGACGTTGGCACTAAGTGTGTAGTTCCATTTGCGACACTTTGCTTATGGACTTTGTTCATTTTATACTAATCCTTGGAACAAGTTTACCCTATGTGAGATATATGGACTTTCCTGTCGTTAAAGAGTGCCAGTAGGAGGAGCTTCCGGACATCCAGGAGATAACTGAACAGGTTGGATCGGATATACCCTACTGGGCACGCAAACACAGAACTGTGTACACTGGAAAGGTCTGTGATTACCAACCCCAAGTTTGTTTTCATGCTGTATATTGGTCCTGTCAAACTACGGTCACATGTGCCAGTGCTTCCCTGCCTCTGACAGGCAGAATCGTCTATGCAGCTAAAGAATCGAGAATTGACCAATTGGATGAGAGGTGTGTTGGGACGCCAGCACTCCCACCTGTGATGTCACTCTGCAAGATCTGAGCATCCATGCTGAGACACTCAAGGCGGTATGTTTGAAACGGGCCTGCTCTAGCCGAGGTATACCGTCAAATATCAGTTTGCTGGCCAGCCTAATCTATCTTTGGGGACTGTGTGAGCAATATAACTCTAACCCGGATACAGCCATATGGCTTTTGCCATTTTTGGAGAACTGTAATTCGCTATACATCTTCATGACAAGGGCTTGCTCTTGTGCTTAGTTTGCAGGTTTTTTGCAATGGGTTTGCTTTTATTAATGTGATATATAATATGTGTATGGTATTTATCTGCTGAAAATCTTTGTAGATATCCTCCAGTCATTAATTTGTGCCGTAGGCATTAAATAAATATGAGATTTATTCTCTAATGTAACTTTGAGTGCAAGCATCCCTTTCTTTAAAGTGACAGTATTATATGTTGCTTCCCTCTTTACTTTAATTACAATGTTCATATTATGTTAAAGGGCTGCACCTTTCTAGCTTTCTTATGTAGTATTTTCTCCTCCGTCCTATATATACAGTATATAGAATATATATATATATATATATATATATATATATATATATATATATACTTTATATATATATATATATATATATATGGCTCAATATTTCAGGTCGTAAGCTACTAGCCAGGCCAAAATGTTACTCGCCCCCTCTTTGCATATGTTTAGCCATTGTGAAACACATTATTGTGCAGTCATTTTTAATATTTTTTATTTTATTCCTTAACAAATTATTTAATGCTACATACAGTAAAAGATTAGCAAAAATAAGTGCATAGCAGTTAGCAACATAAACTGGTGGTTCTGAGTAAGACAAAGGCTGGATAGAAATAGAAAGTTGTTAAAGTAAAAGAATGGAGAAAGAGAGTGACGACAGTCATGGAAGGTCATAGCAGATGTGGAGATTTTCTTTTAATAATTATCCTCTCTTCCTTCTCTCTCTTAACTATCTTTCTCCCCTCCCTCCTTTCTTCAGTCTCTCTTTTTACCCTCTCCCTTATTTCTCAAGCCATATCTGCTCTTTACAATCTTTATTTCGCCTCTCTCATATCTTTTTACTCTCTTTTCTTCTCCAATCTCTTTTCTCCACTTTTACTTTTTCTTTCCAATCTCTCTCTCTCTCTCTTCCCCCTTTACCCTCTCAGAAGTAACAGTCTAAGCCCTAATGGGGTCCCTACAGTCCTAGAGGAATAACATATCCTTGCCCTTTCTAGGATATAGCCCAAATTATGAGTTTGTCAAAGCTACTCACCACCATTAAATTTCCACTCGCCAATGGCTAGTCAAGAGTATAAATTTTGAGCCCTGAATATGTATGTATGTATGTATATATATATATATATATATATATATATATATATATATATATATATATATTATATATACAACCTTTATATTAAACTTGCCACTGCACTCCCTTATGATTCAATAGGTGATTGGTCCTTTTGAATACAATAAAACAAATACCATGCACTCTTCAGCAAAATACTTGTATTGATGGAAATAAAAGTATTTTGCTGAAGAGTGCATGAATTTTGTTTTGTATATATATATATATATATATATATATATATATATATATATATATATATATATATGTATATATATATAAATATATATATATATATATACACTGTATATATATATATATATATATATATATATATACTATATATATATATATATATATATATATATATATATATATATATATATATATATATAGTTTTGTTTTGTAATCCATACACCCTACCACATAGAAAAATGTAATTTAGTAAGACAGAAAGAAATTGAATGTAGTTAACATTGTTACAACTAATTGTGCATGGCTTTCATGTGACATGACTAGAATACAATAAGTATTGCAAATGGTATCTTCATATATAAGCATAAAATCAAATACATTTTTTCTAATCCATCTATATCCATAAATTACATTGTATGCATAAAAGCACAAGATTAGATGCATGAAGATAGATGAATTATTATTACTCAATAGATTAGAATATTCCACAAGTTCACCTTGTTGACTATTATACTGTAAATAAAAACTACACAGGTCTGGAATATAATAATTGTGTTTTGTTTTTTTAAACAAATTTAGGATTTTATGGGGATTTACCCAATTTTTTCCCATATGGTCATTGACGGATGCAACCTTCTGGGAGTCACAGGAGTGGATTTATCATGCCCCGTATAGTGTCGTATGCACCTGTTTCCGCACGAGCCTTCAGACTCGCCAGAAACAGAAGTTAAGAAGCAGCGGTCTAAAGACCGCTGCTCTTTAAGTCTTCCGCAACCTCTGAGGTGGCAGACAGCAATCCGCCCGATCACATACGATCAGGTTGATTGACACCCACTGCAAGCGGCCGATTGGCTGCAAATGTGCAGGGGGTGGCATTGCACAAGCATTTCTAGTGAAATACTTGTGCAATGATAAATGCAAACAGCGTATGATGTTGGCATTTATCAATGTGCGGCGGACATTTATAATTCCGCCCCAATGAATCAAGGGAACTACTAATTAGTTGAAATTTCCTTATTGATGTGTATTTTATATACAAATTCAACATTAATTATGGAGAATAGGTGTTGTATACTAAACAATGACTAGTGTAGGACCAGTAAAGACCACTGAACTAAAAGAGTATACATATTAGCACTCACTACAATTTGTGAATAGACTACATCATTGCTCAATAGAAATTAATATGTATTGTATAATATCCTCCCGGATTACGGAGAGGCAACTCTAAAAAGTAACTTTTATTAAAATTAAATAAAAATAAAATTGCGGCGAAAAAATAAATGCTTTAAAATCTCTTTTGTCTTGCGTGTTTATTACTTAAAGGGATAGGAAAGTCAAAATTAAACTTCCATGATTTAGATAAAGCTTGTTATTTTAAGACATTTTTAAATTCACTTCTATTTTCAAATGTGCTTTGTTCTCTTAGTATCCCTTGTATGCACATATCCTACACTAGTGGTAGCCAGTTGCTGATTGGTGCCTGAACACATTTGTCTCTTGTGATTGGCTAACTAGAGGTGGGTTAAAATTGTATGTTCTATCTGAATCATAAAAGAAAAAAAAAAAGGTTTCCTGTTACTTTTCATAAGTGCATATGTGAGCATAATAAGTTAGCAAAATAATTTCATAAGCAATTCAAAAGAGTTGTCCCCAAATCATATTTATATACCAAGTATTAAATTCAATAAGTGGTATAATCTCAAGCATCATTATAAACACTGTTCCCAAATAACAATTTCAAACATAGAAATCTGAAATGGTTTATAATGTATTGGTAATGCTGTTCACAGAGCCTAGTTGCTACAATTGTAGACAAACATCTTAGAGGAAATAATAAAACCCTGACAGGTAGGTAGGTTGATATGCTAATTAATAATGTTACTACTGGGGGGTGCACATCATTATATTCTCGGACACAGGCAGCACAATATTTTGAGCCAGCCCTGGTTATATATATAGCTTGGGGAGGAGGGGATTATTGCACCCTTATTTTAGACAAGTCTGTTTATTACTTTAAATCATGCACTTCAGGGGACCAGGGGGTCAAGTCCAGTGGGAACGCATGGGAGCAGAGTTCCTGCACTATTCTGGCAGATGGAACTAAGTTCCCCCTGGACAGAGAACAGAAAGGCTTCAGTAAACACTATTGCTGCTGGTGTGAGGAGCTGGACCACAGTCTGGTTAGAGGGATAGTGAGATCCTCCAGTAATTGGCAGTAACATTTCCTACAACACAATAAATGCAAGCCTGTCAGCGGTCCTGCTGTGTGATCACACATGGTGCTTACATTTCTTTGTGGCTTGCTCTGGGGTTATTTAGCTCCCCTTAGCAGAAATAGGACTATATCACCTTAAATGGGTGAGACTCTGTGACCGAGGAGGAGTCTGGAGTTGCTATCAGACACAGAGGTCTCAGCCCACCCTGGAAAGGAAGGAGGGAAGAGGAAGGAGGGTGTTAGGAACTGAAGGTAAGCTGGCTATGCACCATGTGAGTTAAAAACAAAGTATGGACACCCTGTATCTTGACATCAGTATTCAATATCAGTTGAATCCTAAATTACAAATAAAAATGTCACCCCTGCCATGTAAAAATGTAACCATGGGTGTCCATCCTCAGGCCCAAAGGCAACCATTCAGTCCTGTATCGGTTTTAGTTTGCTTTCAATAACCAGAGTGTGTGTGTGGGGGGTATAAAACAATATTAATTGTGAGGGGGGTGGAAGTCTTGGTGAGTTCCCACACTTTTTTCATAGGACTTGACCCCTGAGGGGACAAATCCAACAATAAAACAAATATGCACATGATTTGTGTCATTCAATAATAATATTGGTGGGTAAAACCACATCACAGATGTAACTGTCGTAAAACAATGATTCTGGGAAAAAAGGTTTTAAAAAAAGATGTAAAAGCAAACACAACATGACGTTACTTTCCCCTTCTAAATAGGCGGCAATGAGGCCTAATGCAGCTTAGAAGCATGAGCACAATAAAAGGAGCACAGCAAGGCAGGAGCATGAAGATCACATGCAGCAACCCAAGAATGCTTAGCCGCTGAATAGCCAGCCCAGTCCACCAAATACTGAACACTTTTACCACAAAAGCAGGAATTATGAATACAGTAAACCTCAAACTGAGGTTGTCCATCAACAAGAACTACACCTTTTGTGTAGTTTGTAACTGGTGGTGATGATCGTGCGTCATCCTGTGATTTAGCAGGGGGCGTGGAGGTTTTAAACATTGTAGCTTTTTTTTCTATTGAGACAGCCTTATGAATCGGCATTGACCACCCAGAAATGCGTTGCTGTGTCTTTTAATAAAGATTTGTAACCAAACTGCTACCTCTCTGTTGATCTGTTGTCCCTGCCGGTGCCTGGTATCCTGTCTCCCTTTGACTTGGAGGATCGGTATTCCGTGACTGTGAAGGTGATATCCAGGCCATAGGATCCATTGGGTAACAGCCTACACGAGATCAGCTGATTTGCGGATTGTATCCCAGACCTCAGTGCAGGAGGGGAGTCAGTCGAGAGGCTCCTAATTGTCTCAGACTGCCTATTGAGCACAGTTGTGTGCTTTATATCAAGTGAGTGAGACCGAAATGTATTAAAACTTGCATCTTTATCCTGACAATATTGCGCTAGGAGGGGCCTCTGTTTGTTTCTCCTTTCCCATAGGAACTAATATAGTTACGAGCTCTATAATCAATACAAGGCCAAAGCCCACCGTCTTTCTCAACAAAGACAAAAACAGCTCAGCTGGTGTCGTGAGGAAGAAGAGGTAATTAAAACTCATTGCAAACTACCCTTGATGTATTTTTTTAAGAGCTTGGTTTTCAGGCCGAGAAAGTGGAAGGGTTCTGCCTTTCAGCAGGGGGGCACAGGAAGCAGAATGATTGGAAAATCAAACTGTTGATGAGGTGGCAATGTTTATGCCTCTTTCTTGGAAAATACTTCTTTAAGTCTTGGTGGGTCTGATACAAATTAATGCGGCTTTGAAATCAATTAAAGGGACAGTCAACACCAGAATTTTTGTTGTTTAAAAAGATAGATAATCCCTTTATTACCCATTCCCCAGTTTTTTGCAAAACCAACACTGTTATATTAATACACGTTTTACTTCTGTGACTAACTTGTATCTAAGAATCTTCTGACCACCCCTAATCACATGACTTTTAGTTATTTTGCATATAGTTGCATTTTAGCCAATTAGTTCAAGTGTCTGCCACTAGCCACAGGCGTGATCACAATGCTATCTATATGGCCTACATGAGCTTGCTCTCCCCTGCTGTGAAAAGTAAATAAAATAGAGGCGGCCTTCAAGGGCTTAGAAATTATCATATGAGCCTTCCTAGGTTTGCTTTCAACTAGAATACCAAGAGAACAAAGCAAAATTGTTGATAAAAGTAAATTGGAAAGTTGTTTAAAATTACATGCCCTATTTGAAAAATGAAAGGTTTTTTTGGACTTGACTGTCCCTTTAAAGCAGTAGAAATTGCAGTGAAAAAATGTACAAATGTTAATAGGTACTAACACCTTAGTCTTAGAGAACTGGAAATAGTTGATCTGGTCTATTTAAAAAAAAAAACTACACCACCCCAGTCTAGCTCAATAGTTCTATAACTCTTCCCAGATTGCCTAACATGCTCCCCAGACCGCAAACTTTTCCCTAGAACTATGAGACACTGTACCAGGACCACTTTAACTCCACTCATTGACATCATCGAGGGTTAAAAGAATAACAATGTACCTTATTATACCTATCAGGAGCCTGGTCCTGTGGATGACAATGAAATCAGTTTAATTTTGTCTTGCATGCCGCTTTAAATGATAGAGCCTATTATAAAAAAATATTTTTATAATGAACAACCATTTTCGGTGTTATGGCTTCTTGTTATCATTTCTATGCATATTTATTTTAGCTACTGTAAATATCCAATGTTGCTTCATATCTTAAGCTAAAAAGTATAAGCAAATAATCCTTTATTTTCTACATTTCTTTATGCACTAGTAACTTTTTACAACTTTTGTCTTTATGAATTACCTTTAGCAAAAGCAATTCAAATTACATGCAGACTGACTGTGTGCGATAATTGGGATTGATTGTTAATTAACTCAGTAAGTAAATAGCTTTGCAATCTCCATAACCATCAAAGATTTTCTATCTGTCAGACATTTCTGCCTATCTACTTAATATATGGCTTGAAATAAAGGAACAGACAGTAGTAAACCAATAATTTGGTTCCTTTTTTTCCATCAGCGCAAATGTTAAGGTTTTATAAAATTCATCTCTGTAACATACAGTGCATCGCTAAGACTTGGATTTATTGATTGGTGCTAAACAAGATACTGCATCTGTATTCATCTCCTAACATTTTTACTACTTTGTGAGTTTTCTAAATTAAATTTTATGTTTGATAAATGTATGTACAGATTAATTTGCTTTACATTGTGGTAGATCAAAAAGGTGCTGGGGTTTCTATTGATCTCCCAAAGATTATTATATCACCTGTAATCTTCAAAGATGCTAACAGCCCTGAATTTTGACCCTATTATCATCATCTACTTTGTTATAGCAATGCATTCTAGACCCTGTCTTTTCAGGGGTTAAACACATAGGTAAAGTTATGATCAGGAGACACAAACTGTGCAATTTCTGAGCAGGACATCACCAGTAAGTCAGACAGAAGTGGCAGCCAATCACTGTGTCCTACACAGGCTTGTAGCTCCAAGTGGGACTTTACCTGTATGTTTAACCAATCTGTGAGGGCTAACTATGTAGGGTTAGATTACAAGTGGAGCTAAACTTTCAAGATAGCCTTACCAATTTCATGTTCGCCTAACATACATAAGGTCCCAAGTTCAAGTCCAGTGGAGTCCCAAATATATATATACATATTATTAATAACATAATTCCTAACATAGAGTTATGAGCTACCGCTCCTAAGGTTCCTAGCCTCACGGACACGGACGGTTCCCATTTTCTTTTCTTTTTTTCTTTCATCTCTTGCCCTCTTTTTCTTTCTCCCGCCCTTTTTTCTCTTTTCTCCCCTCCCTTTTTTCCTTCTTAGGGTTAGAATGTCTGACTTTGTGATTTAGAAATGGCAATCCAAGTTGGTTCGAAAATAGTTTATAGAGTTCTTTTTCCGCAAGTAGATTATATGATCAGATAGAAGAGACAGGAGCTAGCCGGGAACAAGAATCAATAGATATCAGTGATGAAACTTGGTACTATTTGGTGTTGTTGTATTTTGTTTCATGATTTCTATAGATGAGTTTAAGCATACTGACTAATGAAAAGTATAATTTATGTTTTATTTATGTATCAATATGCTTTATTGAAAATTGAGGATGATTTTATGTTATTTTGCTAATTATGTCATGTTACAGTTTGATTATCATGTACTGACACGAGTCACAATGTTTATGTGGATTGTTATTTATTTTTATGTTGAATAATAAAACAAATTAAAAAAAAAAAAAAAAATTACAAGTGGAGCACAAATATGCTACTGCTGTTGAGCGCTAACGCCACTCAACATAAGTCAATAGCTACCATGTATGCAATGGTATTACAAGTTGAAATAAAATAAGTTATTGGTCGAGTGAAAGGCTCATGCTTGCTAACATTTAGAGGTTGGATATTTTGCGACCGTGCTAACTCCCTTTCCTAAGAGACTGAAGCCTTTTATCTCTTTAGCCCAAGCACTATAGCGAAGGTACGCTAGGAGAACTGTGCTAAAGCTGAAAATGTGTTAAGAATACTTCAAATAAATATGCTCTTCAATTAGAAGAAATTTTTTTTTTTACTTTTAAAATTAGCTCAGTCACAATATCCATTGAAAATATAGGGCTCACAAAAAGGATCTTGGTCTCACTATATTTTCTATGGAAATTTTTTTTTACAATAGAATTGTAATACTAATTTGCTCAAAAAAATTATATCAATAGCGCTCCACTTTTCATTCGGGTCATAGTAAGCTTGGATTAGTAATGACAAAATGACATGCTCTCCCAGTAAGCACTGCGGCTGGTATTATGGCATTGGCATCCGTTAGCTTGCATGCATGCAAGATGATAAACTGACTCACACATCACATATGTGCCCTGGCTTTACTACAACCTATCAGCCAGTATTTAAATATTTATATGTTTTACCAGGAAGAAGAAGAGTATACCTGGAATGTTCCTAAAGTACGGTACACTCTTAGAGGCCCATTTATTAAAGGTCTGTCGGACCTGATCCGACAGTGCAGATCAGGTCCGACAGACCTCACTGAATGCGGAGAGCAATACACTCTCCGTATTCAGCATTGCACCAGCAGCTCTTGTGAGCTGCTTGTGCAACGCCACCCCCTTCAGATTTACGGCCAATCGGCCACCAGCAGGGGGGTGTCAATCAACCCGATCGTACTTGATCGGGTTGAATTGTGGCGATCTCTGTTCGCCTCATCAGAGCAGGTGGACAGGTTATGGAGCCGCTGCTCCATAACTTGTGTTTCTGGCGAGTCTGAAGACTCGCCAGAAACACGGGCCCTCAAGCTCCATTCAGAGCTTGATAAATGGGCCTCATTACCTAAAACCCCTTAACCCTAAAACGGGGTTAAAAACAAAATAGGAAGTGCAAAATTCTAAAGTACTGTTATAAAATTTTTTTCAATATATTTAATAATAACATACAGCTATATAAAAAAGTACCTATATGTAAAATGTATTTATTCACAAAAGCACATCAAAAACCTGTATCCAGTTCACAGTGACAATATGCTCCATGTACAGTCCAATAAAATAATTAACTAAAAATAGTGCCGGCTCAAAAATAATGTTTAATCATCGTCCGTTAGTAATCACGGATTCTCAGTAAGGTCCAGCTTATGAGCACGATATCCACGATAATAATCTCACACAGAGAAAGAGAGACGATATCATTCAGTGAATCTCCCTATGAACCTTGAGAGCAGTGCCAACTGGAAAACCTATAAAGAGAAAAATATCCAAAATAGTGCTATACAATAGAAAAATAGAAAAACAAACCCCAAATATGGACCTAATTAACAGTTAAGTTAGCCAAAATAATCAACGTGTTTTTGACCAAAATAGGTCTTTATCAAGACTAAGGACTAGACTAGCAAAAGCTTTTTACCAGCACTAACTACAAGAAGTGAATCATCAGCTAAAACACTTCACTTGCTCTAAATGGTAGCAAGAGCAAGGTGGCAGAGCTTCATCCAATTGTCCCTTGCCCCACTTGGCGTCCAGCTCATGCCTTGGAGGGTATGCAGTGATTGGATGAAGCAGGAATTATCATCACTCAGCTAAATAAAGTAGGAGATGCTAGAGGAGGAACAGCACAATGTTTACCATCTTTAATTTGTAAACATTTTAGAAATGAAGCATCTTAAAAAAATGGAATCAATGAAAGTGCCTCTGTTTTTAATAATAATGTTATATACTAAGCAGTAAACACTTAGGGGCCGATTTAACATTGTCTGTCTGACATGATACGCTGTAGCGAATCATGTCCGACAGACATCGCTGAATGCTGACAGCATACGCTGTCAGCATTTAACATTGCACAAGCAGTTCTGGTGAACTGCTTGCGCAATGCTGCCCCCTGCAGATTCATGGCAAATCGTCCGCTAGCAGGGGGTGTCAATCAACCCGATCGTATATGATCTGGCGGAGTGCAGACCGCAGCCTCAGAGGCAGTGGATTAGTTATGGAGCAGCGGTCTTAAGAATTAGGGGCATCAGGGGCCATTTGACCCTTGATAAATCTGCCCCTTAAAGCTAGATGACAAGTGCTGCAGTAAATTTCGTTATTACTAGGTTTTTTCCAGCTCTCGGGTTCCGCTGGTATTAAAAGTTGCAAAAAACTTTTTACAGGTAAGTTTTTTTATTTTAAGATAGTTAGGATTTTTTTAGTTAATTTAGGGGTAATTTTGGTTAAGTTAGGGGGTTTAAATGTTAGTGTATAACTTTGCATTGTGGGGGAATGGTGGTTTAATGGTTAATAGTTTATTTAGATACTTTGTGATGTGGCTGCTGGATGGTGGTTAGGGGTTAACAGTTTATTAAAGTACTATGCAATGTGGGGGGATGGTGGTTTAGGGGTTAACAGTTTATTTATGGGTGTAAGTGTACTTTGTAATGTATTTTTGTTGTGTTTTCTGCAAATTTTTATTTTCGGAACCCAGTTTACCAGAGCTCTTAGATCGCGGTAAGGATTGAAGTGGAAAAGGCTATTGCGCTAGCGCAATCGCAATTTCGCTGAACTTGTAATATCAGCTGAAGGAAAATGGATTTAGAAAATCGTGATTGCGCTATCGAAAAAAACTTGTAATCTAGCCCTTAAAGTTTACAATCACTTTAAGCAATTAAAACAGAAAAACTATTTTGAAGAAAGCCGCAGGAACAGGGTGAAATGTGAAAACATAGTGAAAAGTTAGTATTCTTTTGTAATGAGGCCCAGCAGTTTGCCCCTGTTTACTTCAATTGCCAGTGCACATGACAAACTTTACAAGAGTATCCTTGATACATGTGTGCCCCTTATTAGCCTTAGCAGAAATGATCAGATAATGAACTGCAAAACAATATAGATTTTGTTAACAAACTGTCAGTAGCTACAGTATCAAATCTGGACTGGCTTCTCCAAATAAGGATGGATGGAGTTTGGGAATTTAAAAACAGCTGCAGAAATACTTATTAATCTGTATTAACATTCTATGCGCCATCCTAACTGCGCTGGGCTTTAGTGCCGTTAAGACGGCATGGAACATCATAACCGTTTGGCTGTCCTGAAACCTTAGCCCCTTTCTATATGGGATCATAGGCTGGGGGCCATGCCTAGCGTCAAAGGCACTCCATTCTGACCCAATCCCATGATTGAAATGAAAAAGGTTAAAGGGACAGTTTACACCAGAATTTTTATTGCTTAAAAATATAGATAATCCCTTTATTACCTATTCCACAGTTTTGCATAACCAACACAGTTATATTTATTTACTTTGTACCTCTGTGATTACCTTGTATCTAAGTCTTGGCAGACTGCCTGCTTATTTCAGTTCTATTGACAGACTTGCATTTTAGCCAGACATTTTAGTGCAGACTCCTAGGTAACTCCACGGGCGTGAGCACAATGTTATCTACATGTCACACATGAACTAACGCCCTCTAG
Source organism: Bombina bombina (assembly GCF_027579735.1). NCBI lineage: Eukaryota > Metazoa > Chordata > Amphibia > Anura > Bombinatoridae > Bombina > Bombina bombina. Next base: position 304,807,197 of record NC_069505.1, on the reverse strand, counting down.
TTGTGAAAAACTGTCAAAATGCATTCAGTTAGATGCAAAATTGATGATAAATGTAAACTGGAAAGTTGTTTAAAGTAACATGCCCTATCTAAATCATGAAAGTTTGTTTTTGATTAGACTGTCCCTTCAAAGACTAACTGTTGGCCAAGAATGATCCACAACACCAACATAATAAATGTGAACTATGTGTTTAACCTGAGCAAACATTGGAGCTTCTGAGCAGGAGCTGAATGGTGATTGGCTACTATGGGCTACGGATCTTCCAATAGGCCAAGTTATGTTTGGATACTACAATGCTTATGTTTTCAGAGCAGGACTTTAGCTATGTATTTAATGTCATTGAGGGGGTGAAACACAAAGTTGTCAGGTGTCATTGCTGCAGAAATCATATATTGGGGCCTATTTATCATGCTCCGTATGGAGCTTGATGCTGCGTGTTTCTGGCGAACCTACTGGCACGCCAGAAACACAAGTTATGAAGACTGCTGCTCTATAACCTGTCCGCCTGCTCTGAGGCGACAGACAGACATCGCCGAAAATCAACCCGATCCAATACGATCGGGTTAATTGACACCCCCTGCTGGCAGCCGATTGGCCGTGAATCTGCAGGGGGGCGGCGTTGCACCAGCAGTTCACCAGACAGCATACGCTGTCGGCATTTATCGATGTGCGGCGGACATGATCCACAATATCAAATCATGTCCACACGCACTTTAATAAATAGGCCCCATTATAGCAAATGAGAACATAATTTTCCTTTAATATTTTACATGCAGAAAATATATTTTTTTTTACATGTTTAAATAGTTTTCTTTTATATGCATGAAATGTTTTGAGTTTAATGTCCGATAACTTTGTGGGTTTTTCTGTTTTATGTCTGTTATAAATTTTAATGTTGTATCTGAGAGACTGTAAAAACAAAGATGATGCCTTACTAGCATAAAAGCATGGATCACAATTTTTATATTTAGATTAATAATGGAGTGAGAGCTTGGAAACACAAGTGAAGCCAAATAGGCTTTTAACAAATCATTACGTACAAATTGGAAGCATTCAGTGTCAATGATATATATGATTATGAAAAATAAAAACATAATTAGCAGAGAGATTGAAAAGCATGTATCAGTGGCCAATATAAGAAATTGTATCCAGTTTGTAAGGACTATAAAGTACCAGCTATTAACAATATTATATTTTTTTCTTCTATTTATTAAAAATTAACCACCCACTTCTGTTATATGATATCAACAAAGAACTGATTTATGGCTAGGTTACAAGTGGTGTGCTATTTAGCGCTCCTGCTCAAGCATAAACATCGCTAGAAGTAATCTTTGCAAGTCCAAAGTGGGTTAGTACGAGTATTAAAAATTGTAAGTAAACCGTTTGCGCATAAGCGAAACCTGATGCACACTAAATTGAGGAATTTACTTTTTGTTCCCATAGACTTCAATAGAGAGTGCAGAACAAAAAAGCTAATGCTTATCACTCGCACGCTAACCCGACAGGCGTTATTAATATTTACCATTCCAATGTCCTTCTCAAAATGTTGTTATTATTTTAGATATGTATTTCTTTATATATCTGAATATACTTATATATCTCTTCATATAGATATATAGATATATATTTTACATTAACATTAGATATTTCTAGATATATAGAAATATATATTTAATAATAAAAATTATTATTTTTTTCCTTTAGTTTTTTTTTTAGGTCTAACGCAGTGTCAGGTTAGGACACAGAAATAATTAGTTATCTTAATGTTATAGAAATATAAAAAATATGAATAATGTGCTAAACAAATCTTAATCCATAGAATATATGTATATATATATATATATATATATATATATATATATATATATAGGAATACAAAAGAGAACAGGTACAATTGCACTTTAACAGTTAATATAGTAGTAAGCCTCCATAAGGATTTCGATTCCACTCTACCCCCTTTATACTCAATAAGTCCTTATAGGTGAGAGTAACAAAATAGTTCAATAAAATCCTTTTATAAGTGTTTCCCCATAAGGCAGCCGGAAGAGACAGACCAAACAAACAGAAGAATATACCTCCCTTGTTTTTCAGGTAATATGCGGTGGTACAAAATCAGTGTTCAATAATACTAAGGCAGCTTGCAGAAGCAGTACCTGTGTCGGATTCTTTGCTGCTAATGGCGTCCTGCGTGGATCCTAATTCCGAGACCCGACCGCTTCAAAGCGCCTCAGACAATGGGATCGTTGTGCCTGCCAGGAGGCTCCAGGTAGATGACGCTGGGGAAAGAAACACTCGTCCAAAGGCAGAAGGGGGGAGTGGAAAAGAGGCGAGCTCCTGCTACAGCCTGGAAAGCGCTGGTGATTAAAGCCAAAAAAGGAGAAAAAGTATCCAGGCTGTATAAAGTTGAAAATAAAATTGTCTTTTATTTAAATTTCACTTGGAATAAAAACAGATGCATGGGGGTCCAGCACAAACAATGTGACCAAAAACTCAGCTAACATGTTTCCGTGAAAACCGTAATATATATTATTTTTTTACATTATCTATAATATTTTTTAATAATTTAATAACGTGCTTTAAGATAACTAATTATTTATGTGCCCTAACCTGACACTGCATTAGACCTAAAGCATTACTCATATTTTACATTCCATTGTTCTTTACTTGGAAAAATAAATAGATTTAATTAAATATATATTTCTGTATGTATCTTCTTAATGTAACATATATCTAAATAGCTATATATCTATATGAAAAGATATATATTTAATGGTGTGTATATATATATATGTATATATATATATATATAAATAATAAAAATAATATTGTCCTGTATGGGAAGAGCATTGGAACATGAAATGTTTACAGTAAAACACACTATTAAATATTTTTCTGGAATTATTATTTATACATATACATTTATATATTATAGCTCTTTGCTCGCCGGAAACAGGAGTTAAGAAGCAGCGGTCTTAAGACTGCTGCTCCTTAACTGATCCGCCAACTCTGAGGCGGCGGACAACAATCCACCCGATTGTATACGATCGGGTTGATTGACACCCATTGCTAGCGGCCAATCTACAGGAGGTGGCTTTGTCCGCCCAGGGTATGATATATCTACTCCTTTAAGTTAAATGGTATGCATACATATGTGTGTATTTATGACACACTTAAAAAAAAAATATATATATATATTTATATATATAAATATATATAAACACATATACACACACAAAGGGGCCATGAATTTGTCTGACTGGGATCCGACTAGGGATGGGCGAATGTGTTTATATACGAATTTTAATCTTAGAATGAATGTTATTGTAGAAATTTGATTTACATAACGAATATTCTTAAAGATTCTATTATCGAATGTTATTTATAGTTTTCAAATGTCACATTCGAATTCGAATGTCACATTGAAATTCGAATGTCACATTCGAATGTCACATTGAAATTTGAATATTACATTTATAAAACACAATTGTAGAGTAGAAATACTATTTTGAATTTGAATGTCACATTCAAATTCAAATGTCACATTCGAATTCGAATATTACATTTCTAAAACACAGTATTAGACTAGAAATACTATTTCGAAATTGAATGTTACATTTATTAAACACAGTTGTAAACTAGAAAAACTATTTTTGAATTTGAATGTGACATTCGAATATGACATTCAAATTCGAATATTACATTTAGAAAACACAGTATTAGACTAGAAATACTTTTTCGAATTTGAATCTTACATTCAAATTCTAATATTACATTAGGAAATTGAATGAATACATAGCTGAACATTCTATTATTCAAACGAATATTTTCAAATTTTATTGAAAAATTTGAAAAACGAAAATTCGAAAATAGAACGTTAGAATGTAATATAAACATTTGAAATTCAATTTGAACGAACGAATGTATCAAAATTAATTTTAAATTTAGAATTTTTAGAAACATTAACCCATCCATAGATCCAACCCCTTGCTTATGCAAGCCCAATGATGCGTAGGAGCTGTCAATCCAAAGGTTTGGAAGCAGCTGTCTGATGACCGCTGCTTCAACTATTAGCTACAGGTTTACTCAAAGGGCCTCTGAAGCTACATATACAGGCACACAGCTTTATAAATGGAGTCCTAAATGTTAATATATACATATTATACACACACACATATATATATATATATATATATATATATATATTAAAATCCAATTTTTGCAGCATCTTTTTGGAAGAATGGAAGATAAATAGTACATCGTGTATATGTTCCACAAGAGTATGAAAAAGAGGATTGTGGCTAGTCCTGCTCTTTTATAATTGTGCATATGCAAATATATTAGTAAAAATATCTATTAGCAAAACATTTTAAGCTTGATAATTCAAATTTCAATATATCAATGCTTAAATATTAAAAATATTAGACTAATGTTGATAAATCCTGCAAATATGTGTACACAAGTTTTCAAAAATATTTTTTGTACAACTATAGCATATAATATTGAATGGCTTAATTTAACATCTTTCAGAAATTCTTATTCTTAGGACCCATATAACCCAACTAATATTGTAAACAATTCTATTGGCTACTAGGTACTGCTATACATTATTACTTTTGTGGAAACTAGAGGGCTACAGCCTATGAGAGGGTATGGTAGTGGTCCAATAAGGGCAGTGATATTGGTTGTGCTACTGAGAAGAGGATGGCTACATTACCAACAAGAGAATGGCTAGGTGGCACAGGCAGTGTTGGGGGCTTTTCTGAGAGAGATGAGATCAGTGCTTAGGTTTCTAAGGATTTTGGTCTATATATACTTTCTAGCCTTCTGCAGTTTTCAGTCATCCTGTAGGCTTGTTAGTAGAATGGCAGAACCTACTTTCTAATGTACTAGTCAGTTTCCTACCAGCTCTTGGTTGAGCTGCCAAAGTGAAATAGGGTTTGTATGCTCAAGGTGTAATATTGACTCGCATGGCATCCACCTTATGTGCAAAAGATTTATGTATCATGCATGTATGTGTAGCATTCCTTGAAAGTTGTCATGAGTCATATGTCCTGCATCACTCCTTTTCTCTTCCCATTCTGACAGGTTTTCAATAATGTTTGTTTGGTCATTTATTTATGCATATTATCTATTGTGAGTCTGTATGCCATTTATTGTTAGGTATAGAACTTTTGTGTGAGCAATTTCAAGAACACCTAGTGAACAATAATGCATAGTATCCAGTAACCATGCACTCTTAAATCCATAAATATTTTGTGGAAATCTATGAATGTACTCAGCAAAATAAATTTAGAAAAATATTGTTCTTTGCACACAACAGTTGTATCCAAGTATTTAGGTTTTCTGTTTATGATTAAAAAACTTTTTTTTTTTTTAAATATGTATAAATATGTTGTTTTTTTTTAAATATGACCCTCCTAGTTCAACATCTGTCTTATATTGATAACAAATGTAACTTCTTATTGAACCAAATACAATTATCTTATTTTGAAAAAATATTTGAAATTATAATTACCTACAACAGTTTGAAATAATCAACAAAAAAATATGTATGAAATCCAAAGAAATATGCTGTGAGCATTGGCTTTTAAAAAATTCTAAATATAACTTATTTCTTCTGTTAAGAAATATCACATATATATTTGTTGAAAATAGATGGCAACCTATAAATACAAATGGGTTTAAGTGGGCAATTAAAAATCAATCATAGTACACATATATTATTCGGCATATTATCAATGATTTCATTATGTTTACGATGACATTTACAATTCAATACACATTTAATATTTTTTACAAACTTCAGTTATTTTAAATATTAATATAGGGGACAATATATTAAGTTCTTTGAAAAATATCCATAGAATATTGTTGGAAATAATAAATATATTTGAGGAAATTTCCTAAAGATTTGACATTTCTTCAGACAATGGGGCCGAATTATCAAGCTCCGAATGGATCTTGATGTCCCTGTTTCTGCGCAAGCCTTTAGGCTCGCCAGAAACAGCAGTTATGAAGCAGCGGTCTAAAGACTTGTCCGCCTGCTCTGAGGCTGCAGACATCAATCCGCCCGATCCTATACAATCGGGCTGATTGACACTCCCTGCTAGCGACCGATTGGCCGCAAATCTGCAGGGGGCAGGATTGCACAAGCAGTTCACAAGAACTGCTTGTGCAATGATAAATGCCAACAGCATATTTTGCCAGCATTTATCGATGTGCAGCGGACATGATGCGCTATATCGTATTATGTCCGCCCGCACTTTAATAAATTGGGCCCTATATTTTATGAAGATAATAATAATAAACAACATGAGTACACTTGTATAATCATAAATTAAAATAAAATAAAATGCTTAAATACACTATATGATATATGATCATTCATAACTTATATTAACATTTATTGCCATTAATAATAATAATCGTTATGTGTTATTTGAAGGTAAAAAGGTTACATTGTGAGAATTTGTTACATTTTTCAGTATTTTTATCTCTTTTATCAAATCAATTATTTTATTTGAGTAATTTAGGGTGATAGACCAAATTCAATATCTTAAATATGCCATTATAAAATTATAATAATATAATTTATGGCATTTTGTATATTTTTACAAATAGTATATTAAAATGATATGGATAAAATACGTTGTAGTATGAAGTGTGCTCTGACAGTAGGTATCTGATACTCCATTGTTTTTTAATATCACAACCATTTCTCCTCATGTTATGTGGAGAATAGTTGTAGAACCTGGTTGCTCCCACCTATCACACATAATCCTGGTATGATTGAGTGCACATATGGTGTACTTCATCAATTAGGGTTTTGTTGTCAACACCAGGTGATGTGTTATCATACTCTCCATTGAAGGTCATACATATATATTTAGCTTACTGTTTTCTTCACAACTTTGAACCAAATTAGTATTTCAAATGTAAAGCAACATAAAAAATTTATGAAAAAAATAAGGGTTAGACAGTGAAGTTGGAAAACAGAAAAAATATAAATGAGGAGCACTAAAGAAAGCTGAGACAGCTAATAAAAGGTAAAGGTAGTAGATATATAGACTTTACAAATGTATTTGTAAATCCTATATATTAGAATACATGAAGCCAGCTAAAAAATGGCTAAAAAAGGCTAAAAATGGATGGGGTGAAAAGGGGGAGGTAATCCTTCCCTATAGTTATTCACAGTCGCTTACAGGTAATAAAATTACACAGATAATAAATGGCACAGTATAAAAACAACACAATAATGAAAAATGCACAATTGTAAAAAATGCACACAAGTATGTTTACCGTTCCTTAGATGAAACGCAAATAAATCAGTTAAACAGTGATGTACAAAAATCAACTGTGTGAGTTACATATATAAAATTAGAAATAAAATCTGTCCATAAGTGTACAAAAAATATCCCAAAAATTTCCAGAGAGATATATATCAAAAAGTAGGTGTGTTTCTTGTAGTGAAACAAGCTAGTTCTTAAAACGAATCCTAATGTTTGTGCCCAAAAAAACTTTTGTAAAACAGTGTCCAAAATTTCCGTATCAAAAAAGGGGGTGTACACCAAAAAATAAAAAAAGTTAAAAATGAATACACAAATACAAACTATACGTGAATAAGGTGTGACGGTCTGTGTGCACAGAAAAAACATTTTAAACAATTTCAATCTTCAAAGGTGTATAAAAATATCCTCAAATCAGTTATAGTCGATCTCCCTATAAGAGATAAAGATACATAGTGCAATATAGCTAAAAAACTTCACAAATATAAGTATTTTGTTTACAAAACGATGTAGGCTGTGCTCCTGTGGATTTTAATTGTTTTTAGAACAAAATAAAAAACTTTATCTACTCGCACCTTGCTCTCGCTTTTGGATCTTGGAAAATAACGTTTCAGTCTCAACAGCACACCTGTAAGTTTATCCCACAGACGATCGTTTGGTGTGTTGGTTCGGGACGTCCTGTGCACCTGGCCCAGCTGTTCCTTCGAGTGGATTGAGTCAGCCGAGCGGCTCTGAAGCCTCGGTCTGCTGATTATTGCACTGGATGTGCAATTTGGTTTGTGAGTATTCATTTGCACTCACTTATCTTCATATTGATTGTGTTTTTGTTATTACACTATCAGGCGCCTCTGTCTATCCTACTGTTTAGGAGTTTGTTTGCCAAACGATGTGATGTGAGCCATTTAACTAGTAAAAACGTCTACGCATTTCGACCTTAAACAAGACCTTTCTCAAGAAAGTTCAGTCTTGAGAAAGGTCTTGTTTAAGGCCACTATGTCTCAATCAAACAATGTACTACAATTAGACATGTGCATGGCGAAAAAATTCGGTTCGGTTCGGATTGATTCAGATTTTTTCAAATTTCGGTTCGGAGCGTTTTGAATTCGGAAAAATTTTAATCAATTCGGTTCGGATTTGTTTCGGATTCATTCGGATTCGAATAAATTCGGTTCGGATTTGTTTCGGATTCATTCGGATTCGAATAAATTCGGCTGGATTCGGTTCGGTTCGGAAATACGGAATTTCGGTAAGTGTTAGGTGGGATTAGACTAGTATTATGTACTGTATATTAGGTGTAACCCATAGCAGAGTGATATAACCTAATATACTGTACAATACTAGTGTAATCCATGGCCATCCGAATCTACCGAATAAATCCGAATAAATCCGAACTAATTCGGATTTATTCGGTAGATTCGGCAGTATTTTAATTCGGAAATTCGGTTTGATCCGAATCTCCGAATTTTCCGAATTTTCCGAATTTCCGAATCGAACCGAACCGAATTGCACATGTCTAGCTACAATTAATTTTATTAACACAAAAATAAATAGAATACTATAATATATAATTTATATGATGATGCAAAGACTTTCCTTGAAAGTCTTTAAAAGTGTACAAAAATACCATAAAGGTCAAACCCAAAGTACACAGTGATGCAGATATATTTGTATACATATCTAATTGTAAGAAAAGAAATGTTGAAACCTACAAATACTCCAGCAGTTTTTTTTAATGTATTTGGTGGGTTTGTAAGTAAATTGAATGTAAATGAAGCCAGAAATATTCTAAGATACTGTCCAATGTTTTTGCACAGATATTTAAAAATAAATTGGACCATTGTTTGTTACCAATAATTTATACAAACTCAACATTAAAGGGACATAAAACCCAATTTTTTTCTTTCATGATTCAGATAGAGAATACAATTTTAAACAAGTTTCAAATTGACTTCTGTTATATAATTTGCTTCATTCTCTTGGTATCCTTTGTTGAAGAAGCAGCAATACACTACTGGGAGCTAGCTGAATGCATTGGGTGAGCCAATAACATGAGGCATATATGTAAAAGGAGACATGAAAAGCGGCAGATTAGGGATATACAGAACAAGACATATGGCTCAATTTATCAAGCTCCGTACGGAGCTGCTCCATAATCTGTCCACCTGTTCTGAGGCGGCGGACAGAAATCAACCCGATCGAATACGATCGGGTTGATTGACACCCCCTGCTAGCGGCCAATTGGTTGCGAATCTGCAGGGGGCGGCAATGATAAATGCTGACAGCGTATGCTACATCGTATCATGTCCGCTCGCACATTAATAAATTGACCCCTTAAATGGTAATGAAACACCAAAAATTTATTTTGTGATTTTGACAAAGCAAACAATAATAAAAATAAATAAACTTTCCAATTTAATTATATTATCAAATTTGCTTCACTCCCATGGTATTCTTTGTTAAAGAGATACCTAGATAAGCGTCTGGAGCAATACATGGCAGGAAATAGTGCTGCCATCTAGTGCTCTTGCAAATTGATAACATTCTTGCAAAATTACTGCCATATAGTGCTCCAGTCAGGTGCATGCTCCTGAGCCTACATCCCTGCTTTTCAACAAGAGATACCAAGAGAACAAAGACAATTTGGTAATAGAAGTAAACCGGGTGGTATCCTACAGTGATTAATTGGGTGATATTCACTTTTTAACTCATTATGTGTCTATCTAGAAGATATACTGGGTATAAATGCAATAAAGAATGCCCTTTAAATCAGAGCTATGCTTCTCCTCTGTGGTCTTATGCTCTTATGTGCAAAGTAAAATGATGCTTTATTGAAGCAGCAACTGGTTCACTAGAGAATTAATGACATCATATGACGTAACTGACATTGGAATTGCTGAAGGGTCTTATCCATATTTGTTTCACAAGCAAGCTATGCATAGAAATGTGCAATCAATTTGTTTCTAAGACATGTGCCTGACTTAAGTCTTGAGCTGATATTTTGTGTTTGTTTGATATTTACATATATTGCCCAACCACAGGCCTTAAATTAGAGATGCTAATTAGCGCACATGAGAATATGCTATCAGGTTTGCGCGAGAGGGGGGTGTTTTTTCCATTTTTTTACCGTTGACTTCTATTGGAGAATAAGTGAATGTGCACATGATATTCTAAATTCGGCTTTTTACATTATACGAACGCAACCCGACAAGCGCAAAAAGTTTACTTCTAGCACAGTTAACTCTCGAACAGGAGTGTTAATTAGTGTACCACTTGTAATCTGGCCCATAGGCAACAAATAATGCTTTTAAACAGTCTGTATGATCTTTGAGGTATATAGTGATAAACAAATCAAAGTCCACAAAACCAGAAATAAACTTGTCTGATCCAATATAGAGTCACATAAACATATTAAAACTACATTAGAGACAAACAAAGCCGGAAATAATTTCCCTTATACCTATTTACAATGGTACAGTTACTCTCTCTCTCTCTCTCTCTCTCTATGGCCTCTAGTTATCAAACTCCGTAAGGAGCTTGACGGCCCCTGTTTCTGGCGAGTCTTCAGAAACAGACTGCTGCTCCACAACCTGTCCGCCTGCACTGAGCAGGCGGACAGACATCGCCGAAAATCAACCCGATCGAGTACGATCGGTTTGATTGACACCCCCTGCTGGCGGCCTATTGGCCGCGAGTCTGCAGGGGGCGGCGTTGCACCAGCAGCTCTTGTGAGCTGCTGGTGCAATGCTGAATACGGCGAGCGTATTGCTCGCCGTATTCAGCGAGGTCTGTCGGACCTGATCCGCACTGTCGGATCAGGTCGGACAGACCTTGATAACTTGGGGCCTATATATATATATATATATATATATGTGTGTGTGTGTATTATTATTTTTTTCCTAATGAAAGTTCATGAATAGGGTAATGCTCACTGACACAATTTGGGAATAGGTGTATTCTTTTTTTATTAGGGATTGGTGAATGTGGTGAGCAGTTTCTCCAAATTCAATTTTTAATGAATTCTGCCGTCTCAAAACTATTCAACCCCCTAAAAAGAATCCCTCAGAACAGCACAAATATGCAAAACAGGAGTTGTCTTAAGCACACCTGGTGCAACTAATCAAGGGCTTCATCAGTTGCATCAGGTGTGCTTGAGCTAGAACACATGAAATACCTGAACTGGCTAGGGGATTGTTGAGTGTCACGTTTGACTGCATGTTAGAAATGTGGCAAGTGAAACGAATGGTCAAAAAAGTTAAGAGATCATCGCTCTTCCCAAACAAGGAACAGGATACAAAAAGATACCAAAGGCACTGAATGTTCCTAGAGACACCATTGGAAGCATATTTAGCAAATTCAAATTTAAAGAAACAGTGGTTACACTAACTGGACGGGGCTGAAAAAGGAAGCTATCAATGGCTGCAACCAGATTTCTGAGAAGGCAGTATGAGAAAAACCTTCAAGTGGCTGCAAAATCCTGCAGCAAGACTGGTGGCAACAGGCACTGAGATTTCAGTTTGCAAAGTAAGGCACATACTAAACATAGAAAGTTTCCGTGTCAGAGCTCCAAGACAAACACCACTACTGACCCAAAAGCACAAGCAATGTCGGCTCCAATATAGCATATATATAAGCCACAAATGTTTTGGGATTCTGTTCTGTGGATCGAATTAAACAAAACTGGAACTTTTTGGCCTGAAGGATCAGCGGTATGCCTGAAGGAAGAAGAATGAAGCATATGCTGAAAAGAACACTCTGCCTATATTTAATCATGGTGGTGGCTTGCAGCTCTGGGGCTGCTTTGCATCCTCTGGCACTGAAAAACTACAGCATGTGGAAGGCAAGATTGATTCATTGAAGTATCAGGAAATCCTAGGAGAAAGCTGAAGCTTGTGTTTTGTTGGACCTTTCAACAGGACAATGATCCCAAGCTTACCTTAAATTCCACCAAGTCTTGGTTGAAGAAGAAGTCCTGGAAGATTCTACAGTGGCCATCACAGTCACCTGACTTGAACCCCATTGAAAATCTCTGGTGGGATTTGAAGAAGGTGGTTGCACCACGCAAACCCAAGAATATGATGATGCCTGATGAAACGGCAATTGAAAAGCAGAGAAACGTGTTGCATTAGGGGGCTATATGTTTATGCCCCCTAACACTTGATGCTTAATGTTTTTATGTGATTTTCAATAAACCCCCTTTTTAAACTTAAGCTAAGTATTAGCACCTTTCTATCCTTGGAACCGCACCCTGGGGCGGATTAAACTTGGGAGCTTTCTCCAGTGTTCCTGTTTGCAGCCAGGACAAGGGTTAGCTGATATACACTAAGATATCAGCCCGCAACTACCAGCACACAAGGGTGCTTCAGCTACATATGAGTACCCATTTGTCATCTTTTGATGTGTTGTTTGGTTGTACTTCTGGTCTACACATGAGGCACCCCTCTGTTTTTTGTCCATTTTAGAGCCTGATCTGGAGTGATCTGCGAGGAGGAGAGCAGCCGAACACCTTATGTTTGGACACTAAATATGTCTATGGACAATGCACACTATTATCTGACTTATTTGGGACTGCATTGATCTCATTTCAATCCTTTTTTTGGATTTTATACCTTTTTGTTTTATTTTTATTTTTCATTTTTTGTTTAATTTGCAGATTGTTTTATACATCATTATATGTTTCAATATCTTGTTGAAGGTTTTATATATCATCTTAGTGACTATACAGTTTTTATAGTGTGCTCCCTTTAATCTGTTGTTAAACCCCAGAAAATTACTGAACTGGAGGCCATTGCTCATGAGGAATGGGCTAAGATTCCTCAGGAACACTGCCAAAAGCTGCTGTTTGGATATGCATTTAGTTTGCAGCAGGTCATAACAGCAAAAGGGTGCTCTACTAAGTACTAAAGATGCTTGCCATGAAGGGTTTGAATAATTTTGAGACTGCAGAATTCATTAAAAGTTGCATTTTCAGTTTAATTTGGGGGAAAAATTTGAAGCATTCATTGTGTTGAGCTATTTCAATTGCTTTTGTTTGAGTGGTTCATTGCAAACAACTGAAAATCTGTACATTTTGACAATAAATCTGATTTGCAATGGGGGTTGAATAATTTTGATTACAACTGTATACCTCTTGTCGTTGACTCTTCAGCTAGCTCCTAGTAATGAATTGCTGCTCCTTCAACAAAAAATACCAAGAGAAAGAAGCAAAATTAATAATATAAGTAAATTGGAAAGTTGTTTAAAAATATATATGTTCTTTCTGAATCATTAAATACATTTTTGGGTTTAATTTCCTTTTAAGTAGTTCTTACATGTGTATGCCCTTTTGAACTACATTGTATAAAAAAAAAACAGTCTATGAATATCTTTAAAGAACTTTCCATAGTAATCAATGTATTGATGTATTTCTCTATTTTCTGTATGTATTTCTTAGGTATAATACTTCAGCCCCAGTATCTAAGAAGCCAAAATCAAATCTTTGATATTAGGTGAAAAATATGCAGCATTTACACCTGAAAATAAATAAAGTGATGGTAAATCCAAGAGTTTAACAAACGCTAGGATTTACCATCACTAAAAATAAACTCTAGTTTCTGTCATCAATTACTAAAAAACAGGTGCTGAAGTATATTGCTAAAATCAGTGCCCCCAGCCACCAACACCACAGTGCTCTTCTTTAATGAAGTGACGTTTCCACCTCTAAACCTATAGCCGTGTGTGTCAACTGACATCCTAGCGTCACCTCATAGGTAAAGGAGCGCTGTGCCGTGGACGGCCAGAGGCACTGATTTTAGCGATATACTTCAGCACAGAAAGGGTGAGTTTAGCACCCAGTTTTTAGTTATTGACAGAAACTAGGCTTTATTTTTAGTGATGGTAAATCCTAGTGTTTGTTAAACGCTTGGATTTACCATCACTTTAAAGGTACTGTATGTGAGTTTATGCATAATTTTGCTCTAGTTTCCCAAATATCACATCAGAACTACATTAATCTCAAACAAAGCATTGTGCAATTTTTTGGTTACATTTTTTCAGATCACTGAACAAACTGATATAATAATTTTTCAAATTTTTTTACAGTTATGTCCCATGTTGTTTGACATTCAGAAAGTGCATTGCACCTGTTTTCCACCTTATCAGAATCAATTACTGAAAGAAACAAGAATTCTGTCTCTCTTGTGAAGTGGTGACAAATCCCTTTTACTACAGTGAGATCATTCCCTTTTATCTTTCTCATGTGCAAGGAAACTACATTAATATGAAATTAACTGCTTAAAGCTACTTAAAGCTATTTGTCACTAAACTGTTACCAGAGGAGGTGACACACAAATGACTGTTATGTTCTGGATATATGTCATCTTGCACCAATTATCCAGCAAAAAAACCCTACAACATATATTACCAGTTACACATCTTGAACTCTATTTCATTTTATTTGTTGTGCAACATCTGAATGCAAAACAGATCATTTTGTTGGGATGTAATTTTATCATCAGTGTATACATCTTACTTGAGAACAGCGAAAGTGAATTATATAGTAATATAGGGCCTCATGTACTAAGGGCAGTGTGGGCAAGGCTCTCAACTTGAGTACTTGTTCCCAAGGCTTTGTGGTGAATAGGCAACAGACCCAAGCTGGACAGATAGCGCAACATGCTAAGGCACTGTGGCTGAGCTCTGTAGCAAAGGTTGCAGGTTCGATCCATGGTGAGGTCCACTCATCCTTCGGAGGTTGATAAAATGAGCAGCACCTTGAGACCCTAACGGGTGATTAGCCGTGCTTTACCCAATATATACATACATACCCTGTATGTCCATCCCCCATATGTAGCATTACATACTCGCTTGATTGTGTAATACCGCTCCCTTTCTCTCTTGTGACTTATTGTGTGAAAGAAGGGCCTATAATCTCAGAAGAACATGTCGCCTTGATCTTATGTTTCTCATTTATATGTATTAGAAATGTGTATTCATTTTTGGACAAATGTAAAAACTATAATTGTTTTAATATTTATTGCATTTTCGAAAAGTATAAACAAATGACAGTTTAAATAAAAAGACCAACAAATGCATGCGAGAATTTTTTTAGTTAACGTGTTTGTTAAAATTGTTACCGTAAAGGTGCAAAATACTCTTTGGTAGGCGGAAAGGCTTTAAAAAGGTCAGAATCACAGAATTGCTTGAATCTAGTGTCAGTCAATTAGCATCTTAAAAAAGTGTTGCTGCTAGCTTCTAGCATTAGCAGTAGCTAATGCTTTTAATGTTATTAAAGTTTAAATTGCAATCCATCTGCTCCTATGCTGTCCTGAATACATTTACCTTATAAAAATAGCAGATAAATGGATTTTCATTATCAAGCTAATTTTAAACAACCCCCTTAACTAATTTTGGAGAAAACAAATGTTTTTTCTTGAAAAATTATTTGTCTAAAATGTGCATATGTTGAATATGTATGTACAGTCTTTATTGGGCAAAAGGGAAACAAAACAAACATGGAAAATAAAAGTTAGCTCTTGAACTATGCAAAATGCCTTAGAAACTACCCACCTGGGGTAACCCTTGGGGTTTGGGAGACAAGCTGAATGTTGTTCACCAAATTAATATATTCAGACTTGTTTCACAGAAATGTAAATAACATAAAATAAAAACAAAGCAAAACAATGAGCTGAATAATACAGATGTGTGCTGAATTCATAATTGTGTTTTTTTTTTTTTTTTTTGATGACCTGGTAATAATTGATATACTGTATGTGCTACAAATTTGTGTATCTTATCCCTCTCAATAGTATATTTTGTCCAGAGTCTGCGGAGATTTGGGGGGGAGCTAAATTATATAGGCAGGGCTTGTGCGTTCTGGGGGGATTGGTTTATGCAGCCTGTATTTCCTCACAGAGAGGAACAGCAGAAGTTACCTCCTAGTTCTAACTCATTTTTTGACAATTAGGTGTTATAAAATATAGAAACAAGAATGTATCTTTAAATATATCAATCTATGACGGACATTCCTTGTTTTCTCTCTTTTTCATTTTGATACATAATGCAATGTCACTATCCTATGCCCTCAGGTGTGGATCAATCTTCCTGTCTGTTCTTATCTGTATTGTATTTTAACCCTTCCTTGTTCTTGCTGGTCATGTAAAAATGGCAAAAGATTGCAAACACAAGACAAGCTAGAACCGTTTTGAGGGCACTTTTATAATGAATGGGGTGCCTAGCCTCACATAACTACTCTGGGATGTTAAAATAAAAATCCTAAACACAAAACCAATGACTTAAAAAGTAATAAAATGTATTTCCAAAGTCATACAGTCAGCTTATTTTTTTTACATGTGCATTTCCTTGCAAAATACCTATTTTCTTGGTAGTTTAAGTTCCATCTTAATTATTAACACGATGCAATAAGCGTTGACCTAAATGTTCAAAGAAATTATATGTCTGGGGTTATTAATTTCTACAGCCAATGTAAACTTATAGCCATGGAAGAGATTTTGCATTTTATGACTAATAATGACCTTCCATTACAATCTGGGAAGATTTTAATAGGTCTGGTGATCTCTGAGGTAGTGATTTGACTGATACAATAGTCCCATTAAATGTTTTAAGTGATAAATGCAAGGAACCATGTACTAACTTTGTTAATAATTGCACTTTTGCCTCGACTCAAGCCGCAACAAAGAAAAGGAGACATATTGTAATAATACTGATATGGCTACATAAAATAATAACCTTCCATGAGTCTAAATGTGACTACTATGTAAAATTAAGTATTAGACGCCATTTCATTTTATTTTTTTTAATTTTCATTACATATTTAGCATAAATCTGGGCAGATACTGCCAACATCTTTATGGATAAAAATAAGCTATAAAAAGATCAACCGGAAAACTGGATGCAGATATTAATAGGTGTAAAAGTAATTATAACATATAAGCTTTCCAGAAGCTATAGTCATTATAGAAAATAACTTTTATCAGAGGAAGTTCAGTGTTTTAGTGGTTTATTATCATTAGTGCAGTGGTTCGTAAGCTTATTGGACATTAAACATCTTTTGGAGAATGGTTGAAATTCAAGTGACACCGCAAATTTTATTTTTAATATGCACGTTTCATAGTCCTCAACTGGGAAGTTACTTACGATAAGAACTGAGAGGAACATATCCCAAACTGTCATGAAAACCTTTTTATTATTTCAAACTTAAAAAATGCATTTAATATATATATATATATATATATATATATATATATATATATATATATATATATATATATTTATTTATATATATATATAAAGAAAGAAAGAAAAATAGAAAGAGAAGAAAGATATTTATATATATATATAAACATTAAATATGTCAGCAATTAAGCACTGCACTGCAAATTGTCTAAAGAAAAATAATAATATTTGAAAATCATTTTTAAGATGTTTGTAAAATAAACTACCCATTAAGAAGTTGCTTGATTATTGTTTATCTTATCCCCTCTTTTTGCAGCTTATAAAAAATGATGGAAATTAGTTCCTGCACTGATTAAGCATTCAGCATGAAGCAACAGGTTTCTGAATCATGTAGGAAGCAGTCTAGCCTTTCTGGTGGAAAAAAAAATACATTTTTTAGAGTTAAATTACAGTAAAAAGATAATACATAATTAAAGTTTATTACAAAGTTTATTTTTTATTGTTCATAATTTAATATTTTAGGAGAATTCAATTTTTAGGTTTCTGTTATTATAAAGGTATTTTAAGTGGTATACACTGTGCAATATTTTCTTAGTTATATTTTACTAGGGGGTATTCAATTTAAAATACTTTGAACAAAATGTTTTTATTTATCTAAAATAGATATTTCTATATATATCTATATATACTTATACCCATATATCCATATATATATATATATATATATATATATATATATATATATATATATATATATATATATATATATATATATATATATAAAAAAATTGCCACCAATCATCAAGCGCTACCCAAGTGCTGAACCAAAAATGGGCTGTCTCCCAAGCTTACATTCCTTCTTTTTCACATAAAGATACCAAAAGAACAAATAAAAATTGAAAATAGGAGTAAATTAGAAACTTGCTTAAAATTACATGGTCTATGCGAATCACAAAATAATTGGGTTTCATATCCCTCTTATGAGGAAAAATACAACACATAAAAGACTTAAAAATAATCTTTGCTTATCAACTTAAAATTTTAACACTCTAATTAAGACACAATGGCCTAGTTTACGAGTGGAGCACAATATTGTGCTTATGCAAGTGCTATATTTGCGCTCCACTCAGTAATACCAGCGCACGCAAATGTGTGCTGGTATTACAAGTGTGGCGCAATGTGAACGCGACCTCACATTTGCATTCCCCATAAGCCAAGTACTCACGAGAGCGTACTTCTATAGGGTTCAATGGGAACCTCTTTTTAATGCCAACAGTTATGGCAAACCCCCTAGCGCAGTGCAGGGGGCAAATTGTGCAGCGTTGGCCAGCAATAAATAAATACATATGTATGTATATTTATATATACATATATATATATATTTATATGTTTAGATGTGTATATACATATCCTATTATATAAAGGGCCAAGTGTGTTTGTCCGATGCTGTCATATGCAGTAGAGACAGCACGAGGACAAACACACCTGGCCTTACCTGACAATCTATGGCATGCTGTTTGGCAAAAGTGGGCGTGGCCATGCTGGGACTGTGGGCATGGTTGACTGAACCGTGGGTGTGGCCGGGCAGGGCCGGGCATGGTTGGGGCATGGTGGGGCGTGACCGGGCGCGGTCGGAGCAGGCAGAGAGGGGAGAGAAATAGAAAGAGAGGGGGAGAGACAAAAAGAGATAGGAAAGAGCTAAAGAGAGGGGGGAGAGCAGAAGAGAGGGGAAATTGCAGAAGAGAGAGGGGAGAGAGAGCAAAAGAGAGGGGAGAGAGAAAGAGCAAAAGAGAGGGGTAGAGAGGGGGAGAGAGAGCAAAAAAGAGGGGGGAAAGAGAGAGCAAAAGAGAGGGGGGAGAGAGAGAGCAAAATAGAGGGATGGAGAGAATTCATGTGACACCGCAAATTTTATTTTTAATATGCACGTTTCATAGTCCTCAACTGGGAAGTTACTTACGATAAGAACTGAGAGGAACATATCCCAAACTGTCATGAAAACCTTTTTATTATTTCAAACTTAAAAATGCATTTAATTAATATATATATATATATATATATACATATATATATATATATATATATATATTTATATATATATATATAAAGAAAGAAAGAAAGAAAAATAGAAAGAGAAGAAAGATATTTATATATATATATAAACATTAAATATGTCAGCAATTAAGCACTGCATTGCAAATTGTCTAAAGAAAAATAATAATATTTGAAAATCATTTTTAAGATGTTTGTAAAATAAACTACCCATTAAGAAGTTGCTTGATTATTGTTTATCTTATCCCCTCTTTTTGCAGCCAATAAAAAATGATGGAAATTAGTTCCTGCACTGATTAAGCATTCAGCATGAAGCAACAGGCTTCTGAATCATGTAGGAAGCAGTCTAGCCTTTCTGGTGGAAAAAAAAATACATTTTTTAGAGTTAAATTACAGTAAAAAGATCATAAATAATTAAAGTTTATTACAAAGTTTATTTTTTATTGTTCATAATTTAATATTTTAGGAGAATTCAATTTTTAGGTTTCTGTTATTATAAAGGTATTTTAAGTGGTATACACTGTGCAATATTTTCTTAGTTATATTTTACTAGGGGGTATTCAATTTAAAATACTTTGAACAAAATGTTTTTATTTATCTAAAATAGATATTTCTATATATATCTATATATACTTATACCCATATATCCACATATATATATATATATATATATATATATATATATATATATATATATATATATAAAAATTGCCACCAATCATCAAGCGCTACCCAAGTGCTGAACCAAAAATGGGCTGTCTCCCAAGCTTACATTCCTTCTTTTTCACATAAAGATACCAAAAGAACAAATAAAAATTGAAAATAGGAGTAAATTAGAAACTTGCTTAAAATTACATGGTCTATGTGAATCACAAAATAATTGGGTTTCATATCCCTCTTATGAGGAAAAATACAACACATAAAAGACTTAAAAATAATCTTTGCTTATCAACTTAAAATTTTAACACTCTAATTAAGACACAATGGGCTAGTTTACGAGTGGAGCACAATATTGTGCTTACGCAAGTGCCAGTGACGTGCAGTGACGTCAGAGGCTGGTGAGGCAGTGGCTAGGATACAAAAAAAGTAGTTTTCCAGCCTCCAGTCAAATTTAAAAGACCTTTATTAATTTCTTACAGGGTCCATCATATCAACCAACAACGTTTCAAACCTATTCCAGGTTCTTAATCATGTCTCACTATTCACTATTTGCATATAATACAGTGGCTAGGATACGCCTTCATTCTTTAGATATCCTTTGTTGAAGAAATAGCAATGCACATGTGTGAGCCAATCACATGAGGTATCTATGTGCAGCCACCAATCAGCAGCTACTGAGCATATTTAGATATGATTTTCAACAAAGGACATCAAAAGAATGAAGAAAATTAGATATTACATTTAAATTGGAAAGTTATTTAATTTGCATATGGGTTTCATATGGGTTTCATGTCCCTTTAAATGGTGTCTTGGAAAACTGGTCAACTTAGTAAACATCTGATTTTAGTCTAAAAGGATTGTAACAGAAACTCTTGCCAGATAACACAATGCTTGCTCTGATTATGAGATCTAGAAATCCATGCCCATTAAAATATATTTAAAACATACTTTTTACTTTAATGCTGCAAATTATGCTTATAGATTCTTTCATTACATAAGGGATGAGAGTCAGAGGGGGAGGAAGAGAGACAGAGAGAGAAAGAGACCATGGGGGAGAACAAAACATAAGGAGAGAGATGTATAGAGAGAGAGAGAGACACACACACACACAAGGGGGGGGGGGGGGGGACCACTGCATTTTAAAGTAATAAAACAGCAGAGCTACAGAGAGTTCAGAAAATTAGTCTATAATTTAGTGTGAAGTACAGAGGCAAGCTGCTAAGTTAGTGGGTGTAAAGTTTGAGTAAACAAAATACAAAAACGACCCTGCTGTAAAAGAGTAAAAAAACACTAAACCACATTCATTAAATTATCATTTTCACTAACAGAATCCCTTTCAGTAAAATCTTACTTTAATAAGATGTGGCTGAAACACTGCAGTGCTCTCTGTGCCTCTTTTCCTGCTCTGTAAGGATTCAGGAAGTGACAGTGGCACATTCCACTGCACTTAGAGGGGAAGAACAGAACTCTCTTTTTCACTTTAGCAAAGCTAGCAGGTTCACAGGATAGCAACAAAATATATGAAAGTAGTTTTTTTCCGTTTTTGTTTTGTTTTATATGATTTAACATCCAGCCCCAACCCTATGTTCCACTTACTAATGCCTCTCGCTGGATTGGTTCAGCCCAAATAGGACTGCCTCAAATAAGCAGTTAATGGGCC
Organism: Bombina bombina; assembly: GCF_027579735.1. Classification (NCBI taxonomy): domain Eukaryota; kingdom Metazoa; phylum Chordata; class Amphibia; order Anura; family Bombinatoridae; genus Bombina; species Bombina bombina. Next base: position 304,785,372 of record NC_069505.1, on the reverse strand, counting down.
ATGCAATGATCTTAACCACTTGCATCCAGTAGATGGCGCAGTATGTTGTGTAATGGTGGGCAGACCTGCTTGTGCCTCTCCATTGCACAACATGTAGCTGTGAGAAAAAAAAATGCTGGGGGAATAAAATTACAATTTTTTTTTTAAAGCCAATAAAAAATATATATATTTTTGCCCATATGAGAGGTGAAGCACTGCCTCACCTGCCTCTAGTGACTGCACATCACTGGCAAGTGCTATATTTGCGCTCCACTCAGTAATACCAGCGCACGCAAATGTGTGCTGGTATTACAAGTGTGGCGCAATGTGAACGCGACCTCACATTCGCATTCCCCATAAGCCAAGTACTCACGAGAGCATACTTCTATAGGGTTCAATGGGAACCTCTTTTTAATGCCAACAGTTATGGCAAACCCCCTAGCGCAGTGCAGGGGGCAAATTGTGCAGCGTTGGCCAGCAATAAATAAATATATATGTATGTATATTTATACATACATATATATATATATATATATATTTATATGTTTAGATGTACATATACATATCCTATTATATAAAGGGCCAAGTGTGTTTGTCCGATGCTGTCATATGCAGTAGATACAGCACGAGGACAAACACACCTGGCCTTACCTGACAATCTATGGCATGCTGTTTGGCAAAAGTGGGCGTGACCATGCGGGAGCATGGGCGTGGTCGACGGGACTGTGGGCATGGTTGACTGAACCGTGGGTGTGGCCGGGCAGGGCCGGGCATGGTTGGGGCATGGTGGGGCGTGACCGGGCGCGGTCGGCGCAGGCAGAGCGGGGAGAGAAATAGAAAGAGAGGGGGAGAGACAAAAAGAGATAGGAAAGAGCTAAAGAGAGGGGGGAGAGCAGAAGAGAGGGGAAATTGCAGAAGAGAGAGGGGAGAGAGAGCAAAAGAGAGGGGAGAGAGAAAGAGCAAAAGAGAGGGGTAGAGAGGGGGAGAGAGAGCAAAAAAGAGGGGGGAAAGAGAGAGCAAAAGAGAGGGGGGAGAGAGAGAGCAAAATAGAGGGATGGAGAGAAAGAGCAAAAGAGAGGGATGGAGAGAGAGAGCAAAAAAAGGAGAGAGAGACAGAGCAAAAGAGAGGGGGGAGAGAAAGAGTGCAAAAGAGAGGGGGAGAGAGAGCGAAAAGGAAAGGGGGGAGAGATAGAGCATGCAAAAGAGAGGGCGAGAGAGAGCGCGCAAAAGAGGGGGGGAGAGAGAGAGCACAAAAGATAGGGGGAGAGAGAGTGCAAAGGAGAGGGGGAGAGAGAGCATGCAAAAGAGGGGGGGGGGAGAGAACGCAAAAGAGAGAGAGAACGCAAAAGAGAGGGGGGAGAGAGAGAGCGTAAAAGAGAGGGGGAGAGAGAGCGCAAAAGAGAGGGGGAGAGAGAGCAAAAGAAAGGGGGAGAGAAAGCAAAAGAGAGGGGGGAGAGGGAGCAAAAGAGAGGGGGAGAGAGAGCGCAAAAGAGAGGGGGAGAGAGAGCAAAAGAAAGGGGGAGAGAAAGCAAAAGAGAGGGGGGAGAGGGAGCAAAAGAGAGGGGGGAGAGAGAGAGAAAAAAAATAGAGGTGGAGCGAAAGAGTGCAAAAGAGAGGGGGAGAGAGCGCAAAAGAGAGGGGGAGAGAGCGCAAAATAGAGAGGTAGAGAGAGCAAAAGAGAGAGGGGAGAGAGAGAGAGCAAAAGAGAGGGGGGGGGGGAGAGAGCAAAAGAGAGGGGGAGAGAGAGAGCAAAAGAGAGGTGGGAGAGAGAGCAAAAGAGAGGTGGAGCGAGAGAGAGCACAAAAGAGAGGGGGAGAGAGCGCAAAAGAGAGGAGGAAAGAGCACAAAAGAGAGGGGGAGAGAGCACAAAAGAGAGGGGGAGAGAGAACAAAAGAGAGGGGGAGTGAGAGAGCAAGGGGTTGGACCGCTGCACTGCAAAAAATGGCCCATGTGAACGGGCTTTAGGACTAGTCTATATATATATAAGCAAATACATATATATTTATAGTGAAAACACAGTCCCCCATTCACCTCCATGTAAAGACACACCCCACATCCCTTCACTTTAACGCTTTAAAACTGCTTCGCGCAGATCTTAAAAAATAAAATAAAAATGCTCATATTTATACTGTCCACTTTATTTTGGGGGCAATTGGGGCAACTTTTTATCTTTAAACATAGGTCTGATCACTGATTAATTGCGCTTAGCTTAATCTGAAACTGAAATCTTAACATGCAAATTTGCCCCTTTACAGGCGTATATTAAAATAGCGCCTCACTTAATCTAGCCCAATATTTTTTACAAATAAACAAATGACTTTAGAAACATCTGGTTTCTAGTGATATATTAAAGTTTTGTAATTAAGTGTTCAAACTTTTTTATATAAAAACTTCAAAAATATTTTTTGCAACTCAAAATTTAACTGAAAACCTGATAAATAGTGCTGCGAGATTGGAATAAATAGTTCAGTCAAAGACTCCGTTTAGCTTTAAAACTTACTTCAAAAACGGTTTGTTTATAATATCTTAAAGGGACACTGAACCCAAATTTTTTCTTTTGTGATTCAGATAGAGCATGAAATTTTAAGCAACTTTCTAATTTACTCCTATTATCAAATTTTCTTCATTCTATTGGTATCTTTATTTGAAATGCAAGAATGTAAGTTTAGATGCCGGCCCATTTTTGGTGTAAAAACCTGGGTTGTTCTTGCTGATTGGTGGATAAATTCATCCACCAATAAAAAAGTGTGCTGTCCAGAGTCTGAGCCAAAAAAAAACTTAGATGTTTTCTTTTTCAAATAAAGATAGCAAGAAAACAAAGAAAAATTGATAATTGGAGTAAATTAGAAAGTTGCTTACAATTGCATGCTCTATCTGAATCACGAAAGAAAACATTTGGGTTCAGTGTCCCTTTAAGATGGGCAAAAAGTCACAGAGTTTTATCATATGCAAATACCAGTATCGCTAAATTTCTATGTTAAGATTTTCTTGCCTCCATTAAAGGGACACTCAAGTCAAAATTAAACTTCCATCCTCAACAAAGCGGCAGAAGTCCTCATCGAAGATGGCAGAAGTCTTCATCCAAGTGGGCCGGAGTCTTCATCAAGATGACATCTTCTATTTTCATCCATCCGGCGCGGAGCGGCTCCATCTTCAAGACATCCGGCGCGGAGCATCCTCTTCTTCCGACGTCTTCTGAACAATGAAGTTTCCCTTTAAATGACGTCATCCAAGATGGTGTCCCTTACATTCTGATTGGCTGATAGATTTCTATCAGCCAATAGGAATTAAAGTGGAAAAAATCCTATTGGCTGTTGCAATCAGCCAATAGGATTGAGCTCGCATTCTATTGGCTGATTGGAATAGCCAATAGAATGCAAGCTCAATCCTGTTGGCTGATTGGATCAGCCAATAGGATGAAAGCTCAATCCTATTGGCTAATTGCAACAGCAAGTAGGATTTTTTCCACCTTACTTCCTATTGGCTGATAGAATTCTATCAGCCAATCGGAATGTAAGGGACGCCATCTTGGATGATGTCATTTAAAGGGAAACTTCATTGTTCAGAAGACGTCGGAAGAAGAGGATAGTCTGCGCCGGATGTCTTGAAGATGGAGCCGCTCCACGCCGGATGGATGAAGATAGAAGATGCCATCTGGATGAAGACTTCTGCCCGGTTGGATGAAGACTTCGGCCCACTTGGATGAAGACTTCTGCCGGCTTCGATGAGGACTTCTGCCGCTTCGTTGAGGATGGATGTCGGGTCTTCCAAAACTGTAAGTGGATCTTCGGGGTTTAGTGTTAGGTTTCTTTAAGGGTTTATTGGGTGGGTTTTAATTTTAGATTAGGGGTTTGGGCTAAAAAAGAGCTAAATGCCCTTTTAAGGGCAATGCCCATACAAATGCCCTTTTTCAGGGCAATGGGGAGCTTAGGTTTTTTAGATAGGTTTTTTATTTGGGGTTTTGATTGTGTGGGTGGTGGGTTTTACTGTTGGGGGGGTTCTATTTTATTTTACAGGTAAAAGAGCTGATTTCTTTGGGGCAATGCCCCGCAAAAGGCCCTTTTAAGGGCTATTGGTAGTTTATTGTAGTCTAGGGTTTTTTTTTTATTTTGGGGGGGCTTTTTTATTTTAATAGGGCAATTAGATTAGGTGTAATAAGTTGAAATATTTGATAATTTATGTTTTATTTTGTGCAATTTAGTGGGGTTTTTTTTGTAACATAGTGTTTTTTATTTTGTGTAATTTAGTGTTTATTTTTTTTGTAACTTAGTGTTTTTTATTTTTTGTAACTTAGTTGTTATTTTTTGTAATTTAGTAATTTTTTTGGTAGATTAAAAAAATTTGAGTAGGGTTAGGTTTTTAAATATGTAATATAGTTAATATAATTTGTAGTTTAATGTAATTTTAGTTTAACAAAGTAGGTTAATTAATAGTGATGTCGCGAACCTAAAAATTTGGGTTCGCAAACACTGAACGCAAACTTCCTCAAAAGTTGGCGAACCGGCGAACCGGGCGAACCGCCATTGACTTCAATGGGCAGGTGAATTTTAAAACGGGCAGGCCCTGAAATGCACACGTCTGAAGGAAAATGACTGTTATTATTTAACACAGTCAAAAAAGTGTTGTTTTTTTTTTAAATCTACACTACTGTTACACCAGATATGAGTTGCACTGGGGTGACACTGTGCCCTGGCAGGCAAGCTCTGAAATGCACACGTGTGAAGGAAACTGACTGCTATTATTTAACACAGTCAAAAAAGTGTTTTTTTTTTTTTAAAAATCTACACTATTGTTACACCAGATATGAGTGGTGGCACTGGGCAAGTGGGCACAGTATACGCTGTGAGCCTGACACACACGCTGGCAGGCAGGCAGGCAACTGCAATTAGATTACACAGGAAAAAAAAAAAAAAAGCAGACTGATGTTCTAGCCCTAAAAAGGGCTTTTTGGGGTGCTGTCCTTACAGCAGAGATTAGATGAGTCCTTCAGGACTGTAGTGGACACTGAATACACTAGCCTAGCTATCAATTTCCCTATTAAATCAGCAGCAGCTACACTGTCCCTCCTCTCACTAAGAATGCAGCTTCCAAATGAATCTAAAATGGATGCTGTCCAGGAGGTAGGAGGGTCTGGGAGGGAGTGTCTGCTGCTGATTGGCTGGAATGTGTCTTCTGACTGTGAGGTACAGAGTCAAAGTTTTACTCAATGATGACGAATAGGGGGCGGATAGAACATCGCATATGTTCGCCCACCGCGGCGAACGTGAACATGCTATGTTCGCCGGGAACTATTCACCGGGAACTATTCGCGACATCACTATTAATTAATAGTTTAATATAGTTTAATGTAATTTAATGTAATTTTAGTATAATAGGGTAGATTAATAAATAGTTTAATATAGTTTAATGTAATTTTAGTATAATAGTTAAGGTAGGTTAATTAATAGTTTAATATAGTTTACTTTAATTCTAAAGGTAAGTTTACATTTATTATAAGATAGGGATGAGTTAATATTTAATATAAAGTTAGCGGGTTGTTAGGTTTAGGGGTTAATAGCTTAATTTAGTTTATGGCGATGTGGGGGGCTGGCGGTTTAGGGGTTAATAGGTTTAGTAAGTGATAGTGATGTGGGAGGCCAGGGGTTTAGGGGTTAATACATTTATTTAGTTGCGGACAGCTCTGGGAGCAGCGGATTATGGGTTAATACATTTATTTAGGTTGCGGCGGGGTCGGAAGCAGCGGGATAGGGGTTTAACACTTTTATTTAGTTGCGGTGGGCTCCGGGAGCAGCGGGATAGGGGTTAATATATTTATTTAGTTGCGGTGGGGTCCGGGAGCGGCGGGATAGGGGTTAATAACTTTATTAAAGTTGTGGTGGGCTCCGGGAGTGGCAGGATAGGGGTTAAACATTTTAGTATAGTGGCTGTGTTTAGTGACAGGGTATAAATAAAGCTGGGAAAAAGCCGAATAGCAGCGAGATTGATGACTGTTAGTTAACAACAGTCCGCTGCTCATTGCCCCATACTTGGTGCGCTGCTTTTTTACAGCTTTTTTTAAAAATAAGTAGAGCGTATTCAGGTCCACGGCCGTGATGTTAGGCGAGCGTATTGGTGCCGGCAAATGCAGTATAGTTGACGGCTTGATAAGTAGGCCTCAATATCTTTAATGAGATACTCGTATAGACATCTGCCACAAAACAAACAAAACAAGACAAGGCAAGTTAAAACAAAGCAAAACAAAACAAAACAAAAACAACAACATCAAAAAATAAAAAAATAATAAGTAATTGAAAAGACTAGGATACAGCAGTTTACCATAGGCCCAGCAATACCAGATCTGTGTTTCTAAAAGGGTATATTAGGTGCTCGATCTCACTGGGAGAGAAAGCTTTGATAAACTAAATTGGTGTCAAATTGTTTGATAATACATTGTTTCTTCAGACAATTCTATTCTAGATTCTAGAAAACTGGGCATTGCTCTTGTTTTCCATTTTTTAAATATTAGATACATAGCAGCTAAAACCACCAGATTCATAGTTTTGTAACTGTGTTGGTACTTCCCTATTTCAGAGCAAAGGAAAACTACTCTTGTCGATGTCAAGATCAGGCGGGAGACACCTAACAAAGTGATAAGCCAGTATTATAGCTTAAACCAGAAATTTCTAATTTTTGGACAGTCCCATAGCATATGCAGAAGGTTAGCTGATGGAAATGAGCATTTAGGGCAGGTGTTAAAATTTATATTCCCACATTTAAACCCTTTGTCTGGAGTAAAACAAGTCATGTATAGTAATTTGATATGTGACTCCCTCCAGGAGGCAGAGAGGGTCACACGAGAAACTTCTTCGATTGAAAGAGAGGGTAATCTAGAATCCAGAGAGTTTTGCATTGTCATTGCTGCCAATTTAGAGTGAATTTTTACCAAGTTAATAGGGCCCTTAGCTGAGATTCAAATTTGGTAAATATAAGAGATTGACATATGCCCATTTATAGTTAAGAGAAGCCAATTCACGATACCCCCCAAGGACCAGTTCCAACCATAGTCAGTGACCAGTTTAAGCACAAAGTGTCTCGCTTGAAGATAAGCGAAAAAGTTTTTATGAGAGAGGTGGAACTCCTCCTTAAGGGAGTTAAATGATTTGATACACCTTCTCTCAAAATCTAGTAACTGATGGGCATTAGCGAGGCCTAGATACTTCCATCTAAGGAAGAGTGTTGAGTGTAACCCTGCTTGGAACTGGGGATTACCCCAAAGCGGGATGTGTCTGGAAACCTTGAATTCAATAGACAGCGAATTACAGATCCTCTCCCAAATCTGTATTGGATTGTAGATAGATCTTACCTTTTTTATTTCAGGAGGGATTACACCATTGTTGCAGTGTATTAGGGCTGCCAGGGAAAAAAGGATAGGTTATGTTATTTTCAAGCTCATTATTTGTTACATAGTCCCTAGCAGATATCCAATCTGTTACTATGCGTGTGAGAAAGGCCTGATTATATAGGCGAAGATCAAGGAGAGCAAGCCCTCCAAATTTCGTAGGTAAAGATAATCTAGAAAATTAAATTCTAGGCTTTTTATTTTGCCATATAAAAGATCATAGTGCCGAATTAAAGAGATTGATATCTTTCGTCTAGAGAATCAGTGGGGTATTCTGCAGAATATAAAGAATTTTGGGGAGAAGGATCATCTTGTAAAGAGCTACGTGGCCAGAGAGAGAAAGAGGAAGATTCTGCCAGTTTTTAAAGGTTTCTATTATTTATTGACTGGGGAGATATTTAAGTTGTACCAATTATCAGGGTTAGAAGATATCCTGATACCTAAATATTTAAATGAATCCTGGACTATGCTAAAGGGTAGATCTGAAGGTGAATCTTTGGTCTGTTTGATCCAGAGCAACTCCGATTTTGTGGTATTAACCCTATATCCAGAAAAGGATCCAAACTGTTCTATTATTAGGAGAAGCTTTGGAATGTTTATAGCAGTGTTCGATATAGATATTAAAATATCATCGGCGTAAAGTGCTAATTTAAGCTTCTTTCTCTCTATCTTGATTCCTTCAAGTTGCTGCCTGATAAGGATAGCAAGAGGCTCAATGGAGAGATCAAAGAGGAGTGGAGAGAGAGGGTACCCCTGTCTATTTCCCCACTCCAGCAATATATCCTGGGACATGGAGCTATTCACTAACATCCTCGTAGAGGCGTTTTTATAAAGTTTGTTGACAAGTTGAAGAAAATTGCCTCTAAGACCAAACTGATGTAGAGTAAATAAAAGATGGTCATAGTGCACCGAGTCGAAAGCTTTTTCAGCGTATAGAGAAATAATTGCCATGCCTGGGGCATCCTCTCCCCCCACCCGTCCCATATTCTCTCTTGTTTTGAAGTGATCTATTGTGAGAAAAACTTCCCTTATTTTAGATGAGTAATTGCGTTTCAACAGAAACCCAGCTTGATCTTTATGGATGATAGTGGAAAGAAGAGGTTAAAGTCTTTGCGCTAAGATAGCAGTGAATATTTTGTAATAAGCATTAAGAAGCGCAATGGGTCTGTAGGACTCTTTCCTAGCCGGATCGTTCCCCTGCTTTAATATTAAAGTAGTATATGAGGCAGCAAAATTTGTTGTGGGCTCAATGCCTTTAATATACATATCATTAAATAGGAGGGTTAGATGTGGAATTATTGAGGAAGATAACATTTTATAGAAGTCGTTTGGGAGAGCGTCCAGACCCGGGGCTTTATTAGGGGAAAAATTCTGGATTGCCTTAACAACTTCTGAGTCAGAGACAGGAGAATAGAGTTTCTAGTAAGTCGGGAGTTAGGGACGGGAAGGAGATTCTATTCCAAAAATCTTCACAATCAATATCGTTTGAGACCTTGGGGGAATATAAATCCTTATAATAATCAAAGAACATCTTCAACAATTCTTCTGCTGATCTAAATTGCTTACCTTCAGTATATATAGAGTCAATCATAGAGGGGCCTTTATCTTGTTTAAGCAGTTTTGCAAGAAGTTTCCCTGTTTTGTTTCTGTAGTGATATAATTTAGCTTGAAATCTAAGGTCCCTCTGAGTAACCCTATACAAGAGGACGGAATCTCTTTCCCCCAGAGCGGAGATGTATCTAGTCCAATTTACTGGGGTTTTATCACAAATATATTGATTGTATGAGTTCAAAACTGCTCTCAGCAGTTCCCTTTCCCTTACTTTCAGTTTCTTAGTCCTAGCAATACTATATGCTAATATTTCCCCCCGAAGAACCGCTTTTGCTATTTCCCAAAATAATGCTGACCGAGAGATATAATCCTCACCCCCACCCGTCCCATATTCTCTCTTGTTTTGAAGTGATCTATCGTGAGAAAATCTTCCCTTATTTTAGATGAGGAATTGCGTTTCAACAGAAACCCAGCTTGATCTTTATGGATGATAGTGGAAAGAAGAGGTTAAAGTCTTTGCGCTAAAATAGCAGTGAATATTTTGTAATAAGCATTAAGAAGCGCAATGGGTCTGTAGGACTCTTTCCTAGCCGGATCGTTCCCCTGCTTTAATATTAAAGTAGTATATGAGGCAGCAAAATTTGTTGTGGGCTCAATGCCTTTAATATGCATCTCATTAAATAGGAGGGTTAGATGTGGAATTATTGAGGAAGATAACATTTTATAGAATTTGTTTGGGAGAGCGTCCGGACCCGGGGCTTTATTAGGGGAAAGATTCTGGATTGCCTTAACAACTTCTGAGTCAGAGACAGGAGAATAGAGTTTCTAGTAAGTCGGGAGTTAGGGACGGGAAGGAGATTCTATTCCAAAAATCTTCACGATCAATATCGTTTGAGACCTTGGGGGAATATAAATCCTTATAATAATCAAAGAACATCTTCAACAATTCTTCTGCTGATCTAAATTGCTTGCCTTCAGTATATATAGGGCTCCATGTACTAAGCCGTCAATTCATCCGTCATTGTAGACGCGGATAAACTCGCCGTTACTCGCCGCGGGCGAAATTATGTCCGCTGTCGCTATGTACTAATATTCCCCCAATAAATAGACAAGTCTAGCCCGCCGCGAGCAGTTGCGGATTGTTGATAAATTTGACGCCTCGCTCGCCGCGACTAAGCTGATGTACTTAACTTTCAGTTGAATTGTCTGGCCAATTATTAACACGTGACATGCAAGGTGTCACGAACATCATAGTAGTCACGGGAATAGAATTTTGCTCCTATAAAAGTTCAACTTATCTAAACAACTTTATTATTGTTCAAAATTTTTTGAAGAGTGATAACAGAGCGTTATTTTTGTAATATTTATTTACAATTTGGATATGGCTTCATCTGGATCTGATAATATATAAATATTAATATAAAAATAATTATAAAGATTGACAACTATACAATACAAATTTAAAATATAGATTACTCTTTAATTACAGTCGACAAATTGGGCGCAATTTATGTACATGGAAATGAGAGACAAATTAGACGCCAGTTATGCTGTAAGTACAATGCTGATATTACTGCCTTTTATATATGTCTAGACTGGCGTCTAGATTGACTTTCCTATTGTTTTGTACCTTGCCCGCCACCTAAAAGGTGGCGAGGCAAAAATAACGAGGTGGGAGCGGAAATTGTAGCGAGCGGACAAATAGATTTTTTAGTACATTCGTTTTTGGCGAGTTTGTGGTCAAATGTGTCTAATTACAGTGAAAAATGGAGTGGTAGCGAGGTTTGGCGGATAAGTACGCTCGCAATAGGAGCCAAAGCTTCCGAAATACTAGAGACTAGTGATTGAATATCTAAAGGCTCGATCATAGGTGGAGGATTAGCAATAGTTGATTGTGTATCTGTCGAGGTTTTCGAGAATAGCTTTGTTCTTCTTGTCTCTTTGTCTACCCGCCATAACTGAAGGTGGTGTCTTAGGGTAACTGTGTAAAAATCTGTCCATGTGATTGTGGATAATATAAAAGAAAATAAAATAGAAGTGAATTGTGAAGAAATGAGATTAGTGGAAAGAGGGGTGGTGACCCTCCAACAGGTGGGAGAGAAAAAAAAAGAGAAGAAAAAGCCAAACAGAACAGACCCTCTACGAGGGAATAAGAAGGGTAGTGTTGACCCTAGCAGTAAAGCCTTAAATAAAGAGAGGGACATTTGACCCTCTCTACAGTGTGAGATAGGTGCCAAATTGTGATAGTGAGATCAAAGTGACATACTCAAAGAAGTGCAATCTACTGATAAAAGAAGAAAAAGTAAAATTAAATCAGAGTTTTCTCTGAAACAGTTATGAGGGGGGACAAGTAGAGAACATGTCTCCACCAAGATTCTACGTTTATGTTGCCATCTCCACCAAGATCTATTAGATTCAATAAATGCTAAATCTGTCATGGGATACCAATAGTCTAGTAGCACTTCTAACAAAAAGAATAGTTAATATAACTTCTTGCAGATATGAGTAAGACCGTACAGTATGCTAATGTTAGAGAAAATTACCTTGGTAAGAACAAAATAAGCAAGCTATTTCAAATACACTTATGTCTTGAATAGCCCTATTCACCTTTTTTAAGAAGAGAGGGAGATTCTAATAATACCTAGGTGCCACTGCCCAGTGCTTTTTACAAGCTTAGTTCTGCCCCTCAAAAGGGATAGCATGTAGATGATAGGTTAAATTAGAAACATATAGAGAGATATATATCTGGACAATGAAACCATATACTTCATATGACATTAAAGTACCGAGTGATAAAGTTCATTTTGTAGACCGCATCCCTTATCAGCAGATAGATAGGTTTAAATGAGGAGAGTCCTTGTTTAATATTACTCAGAAAATGAGGGCTTCTCTTTTATAGACCCAGATAAAATGGGGAAAGCATAAGGAAGGAGCTCTGTTTAAGGAATATCCGTAGAAGAGGGGAGAAACAAACTTGGTCCAGGCAAGAACAGTAACCCCAGGGCTGGTAGTTAGGAGGTGGCTCGCAAGCAGTTTAAGGGAGTCCCTAAAAAAATATTAGTTAAAGAGCCAAGCACAGAAAGAGCACCTCCGGACCTTCTGTGTAACAGTAATGCAGGAGAAGGCCTCTAAAGTACAGAGGCAGGGCAATCCACTCCTCGCTCAGTGGCAATATTTTAAGATCCCAGCACGGTGCAGGAACAGAGCAGGCTCAGGCTTTCTGGAAGATGTTCAGGCACAACCCCGGCACACAGGCAGACCAGGCACCAGGGCGGCCCCCTCTCGCAGCACCAGTGGGAGGGGGGAATAGTCCGGTTCAAACATGAATGGCAGCCTCAGTAGGGAAGTCGAACAGCAACCCAGAATCAGCAGCCAGACAAGCAGGCCGCTTGATGCCACATAACGAGCAAAGGGGAGGCAACATGCAAGCGAAAGATGCCTCCGCACCCTCCCCACGGCTTCCATGGAGAGAGCGGGAGGTCAGCCGAAAATTAAATCCTCCCATCAAGGCGTCCTCCAAAATGTAAGAGGAAAGTGACCAGCTATGACTTTTGCTCCGGCTTCCAATCTGTATCTTCTGGATGTGGAGAGTGCGGACCTCTGTTCAATGGAGCCCCTATCTAGAGGAGTAGGCTCGTGAGGTTGTCAGGTAGGTCCTAGATGACTCTTGCTAGTTGGCTCCAGCTGCAGCTTTAGCGCAGGAAGCAAGGTAAAACTCCCCTCACGCAGCACCCGTGGGAGGGGGGTATAGGTAGTGCCAGCTGATAACCTTCTCATCTATAGATATGTTTTATGCGATAGAGAGCCAGAAGAGGTAAGCTGGGATAAAGCAGAAAAAAAACAGCCAATCCTTTCAAGTGCTGAAGTACACGGCAAAGTGCGATGGTGAGGCACTTCTGGAATTCCAATAGCGGTAACAATTAGACTAGGCAGACCGCCCAAGGTCTAGGGTTTTCGGTGTAAAAATCCTCCGCCAACGGCTCGCAGGAAAGCACAGAGCAGGTATTTCACTTGACCTTACACACACGCTCCTCCCCCGGAAGTCCAGCCAGCCAATAGAATTCAAGCTCAATCCTATTAGCTGATTGGATCAGCCAATAGGTTTAAAGCTCAATCCTATTGGCTGATTGCATCAGCCAATAGGATTTTTTACCCTTTAATTCCGATTGACTGATAGAATTCTATCAGCCAATTGGAATTCAAGGGACGCCATCTTGGATGATGTCCCTTAAAGGGAACCTTCAGTGTACGGCTGGGACCGTATGAAGAGGATGCTCCGTGCCGGATGTCTTGAAGATGGAGCTGCTCTGCGTCGGAAGGATGAAGATAGAAGATGCCGTCTAGAAGAAGACTTCTGCCCGTATGGAGGAAGACTTCTTGCCGCTTGGATGAAGACTTCTCCCAGCTTTGTTGAGGACTTCTGTCCGCTTGGAAGAAGACTTCTCCCGGCTGGACAAGGATGGATGTCCGGTCTTCAAAAACTGTAAGTGGATCTTCAGGGGTTAGGTTTTATTAAGGGTTTATTGGGTGTGTTTTATTTTTAGATTAGGGACTTTGGGCAATGAAAAAGAGCTAAATGCCCTTTAAAGGGTAATGCCCATCCAAATGCACTTTTCAGGGCAATGGGGAGCTTAGGTTTATTTAGATAGGATTTTATTTGGGGGGTTTGGTTGTGTGGGTGGTGGGTTTTACTGTTGGGGGGTTGTTTGTATTTTTTTTTATTTTTTTTTATTGAGGTTGTAAATTAAATATACAGGCAAATATCACAGTTCCAAAAACTTGTAGAAATCACAGCAGATTTACACATTAGGTTTAAAAGAAATCAGTCGCCTAGACATAAAAATAGAAATTAACCTCAAACTTTCTATTATATAGTATCTCCTTAAAATATAAGAAAAAGTCAGATATAATAATTTCCCACAATGATAAATTGAGGCCTCTCTTGAACCCCCTGAACACGAATTTAAGACAGAGTGGGGAAGTCTAGGAGAGAAAACAAAGTAGTAAATTGGGCCACTTTTGGACCCCAAATGAGAACAACTAGCTTATGAAATATTATACAAGGAGAAATTAAGGTCTAAATTACTAGCATAAATTAATGCCTTGAAAGTTCAACATCAAATGCTTAACCATTACTAGGGTGATACAACTGTAAAAAATCTCAGATACCAAAGGAGGTGTAGGAGGGTCTGGACATTATAAACATATGACTCAGTCTCAATGAGACCTGTTGATGCATAGTCTTAAGAAAGTACAGTACCTGAGGGGCCTAATCATCTTAATAGCCCATATAGAATGTGACCCATGTCCAGAACTTTATGGGGGAGCCTGCCAGGGAAGTTAGAGTCTCCAATGTAATATAATAAACATAGTATAGCACAAAGAGAATACCAGAGTCAGTATTTGGGGCGAGCGCGCTGAAACCTATAACAGACCCTCGCTCTAGGGAAATTACTCATCCTAGTTAACCTTAAAAACTTATAGGGAGTAATATCTCTAGTTTACATCTTAGCTAGGAAATATTTAAACACATCAATCTGATATTTTCCCCTCTCTATATTTATCAGCAACTTCGCAATGTGCAATGACCCTGATATGGATACTGTATAGACGAAAGACCTTGCTAAAGTTATCACGAGAATTACTGCCTACAATCATGTAGTTAAAACATATATACATAGGTCTCAATCTCCATAAAGCCCATTAGAGCTTAAAATAAGAGATTACACTAACTAAACAACCTGGGAACCTCAGTATCATAACCTATATAGATCCCTAGGGGAAAGCCTGCTGGTGGCATTACAATCTACAGTGAAATATAATAATGTAGCATGAAACACACAGTATAACAGAATCGTTATGTGGGATGAATATTCTGAAACTTATACCAGATAATTGGTCTTAAAAAATTAAAGAACCCGATAGGGTTAGCTGAAAATAATACTTAGGGAGTAACATCTCTGGGTTACAAGTTAGTTAGGAAATATTTAAATATATTAGTGTGTCATATACCCTTTCTATGTTTATCTGCTGCTTCACAGTGTATTATGACCCTGATATGGGTGCTGTATAACTGAAAAAAAACCCACTTAAGCCACCATAGAAAACTGCTGCATGTAAAAACAAAAACAAAAGTAAACAGTAGTTAAGGTATCGGTCACAGATTGCCAGCCTCCATATTGCTAATTAATGGAACATTTCTAGGTATGTGTGACTAGACAGAAGTATGCATCTAACCTACTTATGCCACATATATATACAGTAGTCGACATTAAGCTCTGCAAAAAGAGGGTCCAAACAGAAAGTGAGTCGTAATGATTATATTAAAGTCCCGTTTGCTCAGATGTGGTCGACTGCAAGTTTAGAAAGTCTGTGATAGCAAAGTCCCTTCTACCCAAGTCTCTGGCTTGCATGAACGGGTATAATAGGTGTAATATATCATGGCACATGTCTGTCCCAGTGGGAGAAGGTTAACATAATAGGTGGTAAACATTCATCGTAATTTGCAGCATATCTAAAACGTGGGGACACTTAAAAATGTCAAACGTTCCTAGCGTGGATAACACAATAACCTGGAGCTTTCTATAATGTGCGCTCTGACAGCGGCTGCAAACCCCAGTTCTGATGTTCATGATGGGCCCCCAGGATCAAAAAGCTTGCACAAGTTTCCATCGGGCTTGATAATAACTGATGCTCCGTCATTCAGTTTCCTTCTGTTCAGAGCAGGCTTGCAGTGAACCAGAAGGGGCGACTCAACCATCTCGAGTACTTTAAATTTGTGTACCGCTCGGTAAACGGGCTTCACCCCAGCTTGACTCAGCTCACATGTTGTTGCCTTTAAATACCGGTATTCCGATAGCTCCGGAGACAGCCCACAGCTGTCTCCGAGTTTCAGCATGCAGCGAAGCACCCCCAGACTGGGAAACGAGGCACCTGCAACCATTTTGGCCGCACACCTCAGCTTCCCTGTGGTCGGTTGCCTTGCGAGGAGAGATATCTTCTGCGCTCTCACGTCTGGCAAGTTTTCAGTACAGTTGTCCATAGCTGAGAGGTTATTTACAGGAACACTCGAGCGACGGTCCAGATCTATCTTAGCCGGAGTCTGAGCCCCAGTCAAGGGAGCCGGAAGACCTGGGGTGAGAACCCGGGTACCCATATCCTTGTCCAGTCTCTCTGGCAGGCCTCCTATAACCACATGTCGAGTTCCAATTTGCTTTGCGAGTGCACATAGGCTCCCCCACTCTGCTGACCAGGTTTGTAATATCTTTTCATGGTGCTGGTTTAGCAGGGTGGTCACAGTCTCGAGTAGTGTCTTAGCACCAGGCGCCATTATTAGTAGGTGCGTATGTAACGATAGAGTCACTCAAACCTCCCTTTATCCATCGCCTAGAACAGTATGGTGATGTATAAGCATAGATGTTATGGATTGTAAATTAGGATGCCTTTGTCTTTTTCCGTTTGTATTTTTTTTTTACAGGTAAAAGAGCTGATTTCTTTGGGGCAATGCCCCGCAAATGACCCTTTTAAGGGCTATTGGCAATTTAGTGTAGGCTAGGGTTTTTTTTATTTTGGGGGGCTTTTTTATTTTGATAGAGCTATTAGATTAGGTGTAAGTAGTTTAAATATTTGATCATTTCTTTTTTATTATGTGTAATTTAGTGTTTATTTTTTTTTTATTTAGTTATTTGTATTTAATTAATGTAATTTATTTAATTTTAGTGTAATGTTAGGTTTAACTGTAAGACAGGTTAGGTTTTATTTCACAGGTAAATTTGTATTTATTTTACTAGGTAGTTAGTAAATAGTTAATAACTATTTACTAACTAATCAACCTAGTTAAAATAAATACAAACTTAGCTGTGAAATAAAAATAAAACCTAAGCTAGATACAATATAACTATTAGTTATATTGTAGCTAGTTTAAGTTTTATTTTACAGGTAAGTATTTATTTTGTTTTAAATATGAATAATTTAGGTATCAATTGTAATTTTTGTTTTTAATTATTTTAATTAGGTTAAAGTTAGTAGGGGGCCAGGGTTAGGGATACTTTAGGGTTAGGGTTAGACTTAGGGTTAGGTTTAGGGATTAATAACTTTAGTATAGTGGGGACAACATTGGGTGCAGCAGATTAGGGGGTAATAATATTTAACTAGTGTTTGCAATGCGGGAGTGCGGCGGTTTAGGGGTTAATATGTTTATTATAGTGGCGGCAATGTCTGGAGCGGCAGATTAGGGGTTAATAATTTTATTTTAGTATTTGCGATGCGGAAGGGCCTCGGTTTAGGGGTTAATAGGTAGTTTATGGGTGTGAGTGTACTTTGTAACACTTTAGTTATGAGTTTTATGCTACAGCTTTGTAGCGTAAAACTCATAACTACTGACTTTAGATGGCGGTACGAATCTTGACGGTATAGGCTGTACTGCTTACTTTTTGGCCTCCCAGGCAAAACTCGTAATACCGGCGCTATGGAAGTCCCATTGAAAAAGGACTTTTTGAAAGGTTTGGTACTTACGTTGCGTTACGGCCAAAAATTGTGCGGTACACCTATACCTGCAAGACTCGTAATACCAGCGGTAGTGAAAAAGCAGCGTTATGAGCCATAACGCAAAACTCGTAATCTAGCTGACAGTCTTTTTATATTTACACTTTTTTTACTGAGCATGGGCAAGACTACACAGAATATACATATATGCATTTGTGATTGGCTGATGGCTATCACATGATACAGAAGGAAAGAAAATAAACATACGTTTTAAATTTGTCAGAAAAAAAATATAATACTCATTTTAAGTTCAGATACTGTATAGGGGCATATTTAACAATGTGCGAGCGGACATGATATGAAGTAGCGTCCGCTGCACATCGCTGCCCATCGATAAATGCTGACAGCATTCACTGTCGGCATTTATCATTGCACCAGCAGTTCTTGTGTTGGTGCAATGCCGCCCCCTGCAGATTCATGGCCAATCGGCCTCTAGCAGGGGGTGCCAATCAACCCGATCAAATTCGATCGGGTTGATTTCTGTCCGCCGCCTCAGTGCAGGTGGACAAGTTATGAAACAGCAGTCTTTAGACCACTGCTTCATAACTTCTTTATAACTTCTGTTTACAAGGGGCCTCAAGTTCTTAACGGAGCTTGATAAATATGCCCCATAAAGGTAGATTTATTAATGGTTGAGTGGACATGATTTGCTGATTCCGTTCGACCTCGCTAAATGCCGACTGCTTGTGCAGTGCTGCCCCCTGCTAACTGGCGGGCAATTGGCCGCTAGCTGGGGCTGTCAATCATCCCGATCGTATCATATCGGGATGATTTCCATCCGCCACCTTTTTATCATGCATTGGTTTATTATGCAAATCTACTGTATTTACTGGTCCTTTAACTCACTTGTTTCCATTATCCTCACGCTTGCGTCTGCTACTGATTTCACGTTGTGAGGCCGCACAGCTCATTCAATGTTCAGTCTATTACACGTGACCGCTTGCGTGTATCAACTGGTGAGAATCATTTAGTATGACAACCTCCCTGAGATAAACGTCTTGCTGTACCTTCTATGTGTTTGGGCTCTCACTGATCCTTTCTCAAGCACGATCCACGTTGCCCTTTATCACACTTTATCTAGTATTCCTATAGTGGGATTTTCTACAATTTAACTCCTTTATAACCACATATTTTGCTTAGTCTTTCTCTTCAATATTAAAGTGATAGGCACCCAAAAAATCTCTTCCATGATTCCGATAGAGCATGCAATTTTAAACAACTTTCTAATTTACTTGTTGGCAATATTTCTTTGTACTCTTGGTATCTTTTGTTGAAAAGCAGGGATGTATGCTCAGAAGCCGGCCCATTTCTTTAGCACTATATGGCATCAGTTTTGCAAGAATGTTATCCATTTTCAAGAGCACTAGAGAGCAGCGCTATTTCCTGCCATGCAGTGGACCAGATTCCTACCTAGGTATCTCTTCAACACAGAATATCATGGGCACGTCACAAATTTAATAATAGAAGTAAATTGGAACCTTTTTATAAAATGATATGCTCTGTCTAAATTTCAAAAGAAAATCTTTGGGTTTCATATCCCTTTAATTCTGTTTATTGCACCACTGTTACTTTTATTGCGCTGACATTGAATGCCCTATTTGTATATTCATTATAGCATTAATATCAAACATACAACAAAACAATAAATTATAAAAATACATTTTGGAAATGTTTTATAAATAAAAATGTATATATTATTCATAACTACTTATTTCTACATATATCTGATGGTATTTTGCAGAAATATATATGTATACCTATATACAGGGAGTGCAGAATTATTAGGCAAATGAGTATTTTGACCACATCATCCTCTTTATGCATGTTGTCTTACTCCAAGCTGTATAGGCTCGAAAGCCTACTACCAATTAAGCATATTAGGTGATGTGCATCTCTGTAATGAGAAGGGGTGTGGTCTAATGGCATCAACACCCTATATCAGGTGTGCATAATTATTAGGCAACTTCCTTTCCTTTGGCAAAATGGGTCAAAAGAAGGACTTGACAGGCTCAGAAAAGTCAAAAATAGTGAGATATCTTGCAGAGGGATGCAGCACTCTTAAAATTGCAAAGCATCTGAAGGGTGATCATCGAACAATCAAGCGTTTCATTCAAAATAGTCAACAGGGTCACAAGAAGCGTGCGGAAAAACCAAGGCGCAAAATAACTGCCCATGAACTGAGAAAAGTCAAGCGTGCAGCTGCCAAGATGCCACTTGCCACCAGTTTGGCCATATTTCAGAGCTGCAACATCACTGGAGTGCCCAAAAGCACAAGGTGTGCAATACTCAGAGACATGGCCAAGGTAAGAAAGGCTGAAAGACGACCACCACTGAACAAGACACACAAGCTGAAACGTCAAGACTGGGCCAAGAAATATCTCAAGACTGATTTTTCTAAGGTTTTATGGACTGATGAAATGAGAGTGAGTCTTGATGGGCCAGATGGATGGGCCCATGGCTGGATTGGTAAAGGGCAGAGAGCTCCAGTCCGACTCTGACGCCAACAAGGTGGAGGTGGAGTACTGGTTTGGGCTGGTATCATCAAAGATGAGCTTGTGGGGCCTTTTTGGGTTGAGGATGGAGTCAAGCTCAACTCCCAGTCCTACTGCCAGTTTCTGGAAGACACCTTCTTCAAGCAGTGGTACAGGAAGAAGTCTGCATCCTTCAAGAAAACATGATTTTCATGCAGGACAATGCTCCATCACACGCGTCCAAGTACTCCACAGCGTGGCTGGCAAGAAAGGGTATAAAAGAAGAAAATCTAATGACATGGCCTCCTTGTTCACCTGATCTGAACCCCATTGAGAACCTGTGGTCCATCATCAAATGTGAGATTTACAAGGAGGGAAAACAGTACACCTCTCTGAACAGTGTCTGGGAGGCTGTGGTTGCTGCTGCGCGCAATGTTGATGGTGAACAGATCAAAACACTGACAGAATCCATGGATGGCAGGCTTTTGAGTGTCCTTGCAAAGAAAGGTGGCTATATTGGTCACTGATTTGTTTTTGTTTTGTTTTTGAATGTCAGAAATGTATATTTGTGAATGTTGGGATGTTATATTGGTTTCACTGGTAAAAATAAATAATTGAAATGGGTATATATTTGTTTTTTGTTAAGTTGCCTAATAATAATGCACAGTAATAGTCACCTGCACACACAGATATCCCCCTAAAATAGCTATAACTAAAAACAAACTAAAAACTACTTCCAAAACTATTCAGCTTTGATATTAATGAGTTTTTTTGGGTTCATTGAGAACATGGTTGTTGTTCAATAATAAAATTAATCCTCAAAAATACAACTTGCCTAATAATTCTGCACTCCCTGTATATAGATGATGTTTTTTGGTAATATACAGTATATATAACACACAGAGAAAGTCCAGCACTCGCTTACAAGCTCTCAGCTAAGATTAAAAGCAAAACTGGAAGAGTTAGTTACCGCATCTGGCCAAATGGGACAAGCCCAGGTACCAGGTCAAGTTCTCTTAAAAAACCTGGGTCCCTAATACAGCCATACAAATGCAAGCTCTCAATTAAACAAACTGGGAACAAGTCAGGGTTCACAGACTTATGTAATCTCATTAGACATATACAAAACACGGAAGGGGACTGCACTCTCAGACTGGACTGGGTACACATCCCATAACCCTGCAACATGCTCAGACCTGGATGCTATAGCACTCTCAGGAAGCTGTGCTTTCTCCAGAGTCACAGACAGATAACCCCAGACAAGTGTGATATATATGTGTGTGTGTATGTGTGTGTGATATATATATATGTGTGTGTGTGTGATATATATATCAGACAAGTGTGATATATATGTGTGTGTGTATGTGTGTGTGATATATATATATGTGTGTGTGTGTGATATATATATATATATATATATATGTGTGTGTGTGTGTGTGATATATATATATATATATATATATATATATATATATATATATATATATATATATATATATATATATATATATATATATATATATATGTGTGTGTGTGTGTGTGTGTGTGATATATATATATGTGTGTGTGTGTGTGTGTGATATATATATATGTGTGTGTGTGTGTGATATATATATATATATATGTGTGTGTGTGTGTGATATATATATATATATATATATATATGTGTGTGTGTGTGTGTGATATATATATATATATATATATATATATATATATATATATATATATATATATATGTGTGTGTGTGTGTGTGATATATATGTGTGTGTGTATGTGTGTGTGATATATATATATGTGTGTGTGTGTGATATATATATATATATATATATATATGTGTGTGTGTGTGTGTGTGTGATATATATATATATATATATATATATGTGTGTGTGTGTGTGTGATATATATATATATATATATATATATATATATATGTGTGTGTGTGTGTGTGTGTGATATATATATTTATGTGTGTGTGTGTGTGTGTGTGTGATATATATATATATATATATATATATATATATATATATATATATATATATATATATATATATATATATATATATATATATGTGTGTGTGTGTGTGTGATATATATATAAGGAGTCCTTAGCAGTTAAGTGGCTGAAAACATGTAAAAAGATGTTTATGCAATATTCATATTTAATAAAGTGATATATATATATATATATTATCACTTTATTAAATATGAATATTGCATAAACATCTTTTTACATGTTATTAGCCACTTAACTGGTAAGAGCTCCAATGCACTTAGATATATGTCTTTATGGGGCCCATTTATCAAAGGGCTTGCGGACCTGATCCGACACTGCGGATCAGGTCCGCAAGACCTCGCTAAATGCGGAGAGCAATACGCTCTCCGCATTTAACATTGCACCAGCAGCTCACAAGAGCTGCTGGTGCAACGCCGCCCCCTGCCAGCAGGCCGCCAGCAGGGAGCTGTCAATCAACCCGATCGTATTCGATCGGGTTGATTTCTGGCGATTCCTGTCCGCCTGCTCAGAGTCTTTAGACCGCTGCTTCATAAGTTGTGTTTCTGGCGAGTCTGAAGACTCGCCAGAAACACGGCCCTTCAAGCTCCGTACGGAGCTTGATAAATGGGCCTGTATGTGTGTACATATGTATTTATGTGTTTATATGTGTATATATGTCTGAAAATACATATATACACATATAAATACATGTGTACACACATATATACATAAATATAAATCTTTAGACATGTATATGTATTATTCTCAATGTTAAAGCCATTTGCGGGCGGGTTTTTCTAACTTTCTAACACTTAAGAGCCCTTATAATTTTTTTGTGCAATATGTTTTTAAAATATTTTTTTTTAGATTGTGTCATTATGAGTGTAACTGTAATGTATTTTAGATGTTTTTGGTGACACTTTTTTTCCCCGTGAAAAAGTTAACCAGAGCGCTGATGTCACGCTAACCGAAAGTGCACTAACTTCAATTGCACTCAAGCGATAGTGTTTACATTGAACTTGTAATATGAGCGAAGAACCCGACGTGCGCAAACGCCTGCAATAAACCCCTTCTCTCTTGCGCGGAAATGTTAGTACTCCATTCATAATCAATCCCTATTTTTGAAGCAGCAGTGTAAAGACTGCTGCTCCGCTTGCTCTGAGGCGGGGGACAGAAATCAACCCGATCGAATATGATCGGGTTGATTGACAACCCCTGCTAGCGGCCGATGATAAATGCTGACAGCGTATGCTGTCGACATTTATCAATGTTTATCAATGTGCGGCGGACATGATACGCTACTGCATATAATGTCCGCTCGTACATTGATAAATATGCCCCCATGTTTCAACCAACATAAACAATTCATTGTCTTATTAAATGTTAAACGGAACAAATAATACTTTTAAACTATAAAAAAAAACTGTTTATAAAAAGCGTATATTATGATTACAATGGTGTTTAAATGTTATCATTTCTAATTTAATATATATATATATATATATATATATATATATATATAGTACAATTTTTAAAGTATAGTGATTAACCCCATAGTTTAACCGCTTCAGTGTTTGAAGAATTATTGTTTCATTCTTGCACAAGTATGAAATGTAACATCATATGGTTAAAACTTACAAAAAAATCCCAAATGCTAATGTAATTTTTGCTAATCAATAAAATTCTGAATTTTGCTCAGAAAGAAAGCTGTCATTAATGTCAGAGACTTATTAATGCCTTCAGCAATATTATTTGTGAACAATACAAAATAAAATACAATTATGTTTCCACCAATAAATGAACTATATGAGAAGCCAAATTAATTATTTTTTTGTTGAATTATAGCTCACACAGATAAACGCATTTTCATTGTATTCTTTAGCTCACTCCCTGGCTTGTTCTGCAACGCATTCTCTTGCAGCAGAGTAGATGTTAATTTCCCTGCTAATGCCATGTTCCTTTCAAAATGATCATCTCAAACTGACACTGTTAGTTTTGTCGAGATTCACTGTTCCTACATGACACAAAAGAGGAAGATGCAAGAAGATGAATGTCAAATAAAATCTTAGGATTCCATCTTTTCACTTCTTGATAACGCTTGGCAGGCGCACGGGGTTCATTAATTTTGACTAAATGCAAGAGGTTTTTGTAATGAATTTCAGAAAGTAGAGCACTTCATTTCAAAATGTCAGTCTATGGGCTTCAGATAATAGATCTTATAACCATACATTTGTAAAATATGGTGTTTTTTTTTTATATTTGAACTACAACGTTGAGATGCTTATGGAATTTTAAATGTTAGACCTGACATTCAATACTATATTATCAAGAAATAAGCTTCTTAAGGATATGCATTAACAAAATACAAAAAGATTCTGAACTAATGTAATCAACTATTCAGCACATTTTTTTGTATTTTGGGTAAATTAAAATAATTTATGTCTTAGAGATGCAAAGTGTGTTTTCCTTCATAAACTTTTTTTCTGTATTTTTTAAGCCTGCCATTTCTGCAAAATATAATTATAATTCCTCCCACTATGAATATGACATAGGGTGCTATTTTTTTAAGTTTAGCTGTACAAAATGAACTGAGAATAGATCTGTCATTATTCTTGTAACAATGTCTTTTATTCACCTTGATTTTTCTGTATAGATTTTTTTTTAAATCTTTATAACATTGCAAATCATATTGTCTTCATTTCCTTTTGTTCCATGACAAACTTGTGCTAATATAGTTTAACCCCATCAAGGTTTGAAGTATTAGTGATACATTGTTGCCAGTGCGTGACACGCTTCGTAAGGTTAAGTAACGCAAGACAATGCAAAATGTAAATTTAATTTTTGTTAATCAAACAGAATTTGAAACAACTCAAATTAATGTTTGTTCATTGCAAACTATATGACAAATGATTGAATTGTTTCCCTAACTTTCTTTCCAGTTCATACACATAATTAAGACATTATTAAAATATTGTATTAATAGTTTCAACAAGGTGATACAATAAAAAAGATTAAATGGTGCTTCCCACAGAATCTAAATTTAAGGTATACCTGAAAAATATTAACATGTTCATTTTTTTCTCTGTTTCAAAATATTACATTTGGAAATGTACCCACAAAGAATGGAAAGGTAACATTTTCTTTACTTCATCTAAAAATGGAATTTAAAAATATACTATTTATTTTTATTTTAAACAACTTTCCAATTTACATTAATTATCAAATTTGCTTTGTTCTCTTGATATTCTTTGTTGACAGCTAAACCTAGGTAGGCTCAAACTGATTTCTAAGCCCTTAAAAGCCACCTCTTATCTCAGTGCATTTTGTGTTTTACAGTTAGACACTGCTAGTTCATGTGTGTGTCATATAAATTACATTGTGCTCACTCCTGTGGAGTTACTTATGAGTCAACACTAATTGGCTAAAATACAAGTCTGTCAAAAGAACTGAATTAAGGGGGCAGTCTACAGAATTAAGGGGGCAGTCTACAAGGTAATCACAGAGGTAAAAAGTATCTTAATATAACAGTGTTGGTTATGCAAAATGGGATTATCTATCTTTTAAAACAATAACAATTTTCAAGTAGACTGTCCCTTTAAAATACTGCTGGTTACAACATAATTACTTGGTAGTTTGAATTTAAATGTAAACAGCTTTTATTTAACAA
The DNA here is from genome assembly GCF_027579735.1 of Bombina bombina. Classification (NCBI taxonomy): domain Eukaryota; kingdom Metazoa; phylum Chordata; class Amphibia; order Anura; family Bombinatoridae; genus Bombina; species Bombina bombina. The sequence continues at coordinate 304,759,789 of NC_069505.1, read as the reverse complement.
ACAATATTATTGAAATGTTTGTTTTAACATATTTGTTTATTTTAGTGGGTTGATCATGGCTTAAATAATTGGTTTCAGGTGGACATGAAAGGCACATTTATAATCCCTTTAAAGGTGACCAGTTGTGCAAGTGAAAAATAACACATATACTTCCTGCATGCATTTTCTATTCCTGTGTATGCTCCAAAATCATGTGACACATCACAGACCAAATAAAAGCAATTATTTTGTAGATTTTTGCATATTCTACAATTTAGACATGAAAAATCATTTTGCCTGACTTTATCAGTGGACTTTTTTTCAGGCAGTTCCTGCTAGATATGTGCAATTCGTTTTGGATCGATTCGGAAATTAGGCAAATTCGTAGATTCGGATCAAATCGAATTTCCGAATTAAAATACTGCCGAATTTACCGAATAAATCTGAATTAGTTCGGAATTATTTGGTAAATTCGAATGGCCATGGATTACACTAGTATTGTACAGTATATTAGGTTATATCACTCTGCTATGGTTTACACCTAATATACAGTACATAATACTAGTCTAATCCCACCTAACACTTACCGAAATTCCGAATTTCCGAACCGAACCGAACCGAATCCAGACGAATTTCTTCAAATCCGAATGAATCCAAAACAAATCCGAACCGAATCGATTAAAAAATTTCCGAATTCGAATCGATCCGAACCGAAATTCGAAAAATTCCGAATCGATCCAAACCGAACCGAATTTTTTCGCCATGCACATATCTAGTTCTTGCATATTAGTTTACAAGATAAAAGTAAAACAAGTTTTTTTATTATTATTTAATAAAAAGAAAAAATATATAGTACAAATACTTTTTAATCAACACATCTGTTAAACAAATTAAAGATGATTATTTAAATTATTTTTGGTGATTACAATGAAGTGTTTGGAGGTTTAAAAATGTTAATCGTAAAATCCAAATAGTATGAAATGATAAGATGCTCACCTATTATGAATTAATATTATTAAGCAAACAATCTGCATTTGAACATATCAAGCAGTTATACCACAATACTGCTATAACTGTCTGGGAATGTAGATGAGATATTAGACAAATGAAAAACTTGATAACTGAATATTTATTATGATCATTTACAGAAAAAGAGAGATAAAGGAATAGGGGCATGTTTATCAAGCTCCGTACATATTTATAAAGCTCCCGCTTGATGCCCTGTGTTTCCTGTAGGCTCACCGGAACCATAACTTGGTCACCTCCTCTGAGACCGCGGACAGAAATCAACCCGATCGAATACGATAGGGTTGATTGACACCCCCTGCTAGCGGCCGCAAATCTGCAGGGGGCGGTATTGCACCAGCATTTCACAAGAGCTGCTGGTACAATGATAAATGCCGACAGCGTATACTGCTGTCTCCATTTAATTATGTGCAGCGGACATGATACGCTACATTGTATCATGTCTGCTCGCACAATCATAAATATGCCCCAATGTCTAGTCAAAATTAAACTTTCAGGATTCAGATAGAGCATGCAATTTTAAGCAACTTTCTAATTTACTTCTATTGTCAATGTTTCTTTATTCTCTTGGTATCTTTATTTGAAAAAACAAGAATGTAAGCTTACGAGCCGGCTCATTTTTGGTTAGCCAATTGCTCTAACCTACTCCTATTAACAAATTAAAGGAAATTAATGAATGCTGATAAAATTTGTAAGTCTTTATTTGTTTCCTTTCATTTCTGTTGGTGCATTCATTCGATTATTCATTTAGTCAAAAAGAAACGAATATCCGTTTTTTTGTCATGAATGCGTTTTCATAGCAAAACAAATGCATATCTCTAAAGCTCAATCATATTGTGGAACTAAGTGGATTATTTTGATATCAGACATGACTCGTCTTTACAAATGTGGCCACCTGGTAACATATGCTTGTTTGACTGTACTTTTATTAGGGATAGGTATTTTTGCTACACACGTTTATCAGAAAATCAGCAGATTTAGATCTATCTTTATTTGAAAAAGCAGGAATGTAAGCTTATGAGCCGGCCCACCTTTACTTCAGCACCTGGGTAGCGCTTACTGATTGTTGGCTAAATATGGGGGAATAAGTTATTGTGTGCTCAATATTATAAGTTCGGCTTTTTGCACACGTCGGGTTAGCATGAAAGTGGTAACTTTTTACTTTCAACTCGGAATACCAGAGCAACCCGACATGCACAAAACCTTTTCTTCTAGCGCAATTAGTGCTCTAGCAAAAGTCCTAAATAGCGCTCCACTCTTATCTTACCCTATATTTAATTTGAGTAAACATTTCTGTTTTTACCAAATGAGCACTGTTTAAGATACTTTAGAATTAGAGGTTTTTGGGGGGATAATTGGAGTTAAATAATAACAGAAATGGTCCCTTATATTAGAATTACAACACATATATATGTACCTATATGTTATATAAAATATTACCAAATGGGATCCATATCTGGTGTGGGATCTCAGAGACAGAACTAAACAACTAGAAAAACTAATTGTATAAGGAATACAATAGGATTCACAGCAGAGATTACCACAGATTTAGTATCATATAGACTCCAAATAGAAAATTCAGATAAGGATTATATCAAATATTTTAAAAAGTTCCATGTCATTCATACCTTAATATCTTTATTAATATACCTAGGAACCAACATTCACACAAAAGTAGCGAAAATAAAGGGTTAAAAACACTTAAACCCAGTCTTGTAATAATTAGTATGCTGAGAGATCATATAATTAACAAGTTCCTGCTGGCCAATATCTAAAGTAAGCTAAGCCCTTACAATCCGAGGGCTGATTAACTTTTAACTTATATTCTAAGCAGGCACCAAAAGAGCTATTATTTGAAAACAATGTCAGTTAGACAAGGGTAAGCAAATTAAAAACGGCAGACAGGAGAGACAGAGCTACTCCTGCTGGACCCCTGACGCGCGTTTCACAGAACGCTTCCTGCCTGATTCTTTCTTTCTATTGTATAACTTCTTATTGTATAACTGGACAGTCAAATCCAAACAAAACTTTCATGATTTAAGTAGGGCATGTAATTTTAAACAACTTTCCAATTTACTTTTATCACCAATTTTGCTTTGTTCTCTTGGTGTTCTTAGTTGAAAGCTAAACCTATGAGGTTCAAATGCTAATTTCTTAGACCTTGAAGGCCGCCTCTAATCTAAATGCATTTTGAGTTCATGTGTTTCATATAGATAAACCGAAGAGGGAGCACTGATTGGTTAAAATGCAAGTCTATCAAAAGAACTGAAATAAGGGGGCAGTCTGCCGAGGCTTAGATACAAAGTAATTAGAGGTAAAACGTGTATAATTATAACTGTGTTGGTTATGCACTATCTATCTTTTAAAACAACAAACATTCTGGTGTTGACTGTCCCTTTAACTCTTTCTTTCTTTCTTTCTTTCTTTCTTTCTTTCTTTCTTTCTTTCTTTCTTTCTTTCTTTCTTTCTTTCTTTCTTTCTTTCTTTCTTTCTTTCTTTCTTTCTTTCTTTCTTTCTTTCTTTCTTTCTTTCAGAAATAAATACATATACTGATACATCTTTAGAGATGTATATATCTCAAGTCCTTTGCCTGCTTTTTTTCTTAGACCTGAGACCTCATATCTTTGAGCCCTTATAACTTTTTGTGCAACATTTTTTTGGAATATTTTTTTATTATATAGTGGTTTTTATTAGTGTAACTGTACTTTGTAATGCATTTTTTGATGTGTTTTGTGACACTTTTTTGTTTTGCCAACAGTTAACCAGAGCTCTGAAGACACAGTAATCATTCTAGTGTAAACCACGATTGCTTTCAACTTTTAATACGAGCAGAAAACCTGATGCACACAAACAGCCATGATAAACCCCCTATGACTTGCAAATAAATGTTATTGCGCCATTCATAATCTGGCCCCTTGTAATTACAAGGCTTTTTTGAAGTAAACAAATTAACATACCAGATGAGTGTGAAAACACTCAGGATACATTTCTGCTGCAACTGTTTTTTTTTACAATGGCCAAACCTCCTACCTTCCATTTTTGTGTGTGTTATTTTATCATTGCTGGGGCCAATTAAGGACAGATAATTAACAGGGTTAGGGTTTTGAAGATTGCATTATACACTTCCAATTCTGAGAATTAAAGCACCACATTTTTAAGTAACAGAAGTATACAGCACAGTTTTTTTTATCTATTACACATAATGAAACATTTTATATAACACACTGAATCATAATGTTTAATTTTGGCTACTTTTGAGTGAGGAGTGAGGGCTTAAACTATGGCCTAAACATGTCTTTTTATCCTTGAATTTCCCTACGGCTAGATTACAAGTTTTGTCGTTAAAAACTTGCGTTGCTAACGTTCCTTTTTTTTCCAGCGCTCACTTTAAACAACTGGTATTACAAGTTTTCTGAATGGCTGCGTTAGCCTCAGAAAAGTGAGCGTTGAGCAAATTTAGCGCCACTTCTACCTGTAATACCAGCGTTGCTTACGGTAGCGGTAAGCTGGCAAAACGTGCTCGTGCACGATCTCCCCATAGGAAACAATGGGGCTGAGCTGGCTGAAAAAAACCTAACACCTGCAAAAAAGCAGCGTTCAGCTCCTAACGCAGCCCCATTGTTTCCTATGGGAAAACACTTTCTAAGTCTGCACCTAACACCCTAACATGAACCCCGAGTCTAAACATCCCTAACCTTACACTTATTAACCCCTAATCTGCTGCCCCCGACATCCTCGCCACATGCTTTATATTATTAACCCCTAATCTGCCGCTCCGGACACCGCCGCCACCTACATTATACCTATGAACCCCTAATCTGCTGCCCCTAACATCGTCGCCACCTACATTATATTTATTAACCCCTAATCTGCCGCCCAAAATGTCGCCGCCACCTAACTACAATTATTAACCCCTAATCTGCTGACCGGACATCTCTGCCACTATAATAAATGTATTAACCCCTAAACCGCCACACTCCCGCCTCGCAAACACTAGTTAACTTTTATTAACCCCTAATCTGCCCCCCCCAATGTCACCGATACCTATCTACAATTATTAACCCCTAATCTGCCCCCCCAACATCTCCGCTACTATATTAAATGTATTAACCCCTAAACTTAAGTCTAACCCTAACCCTAACACTCCCCTAACTTAAATCTATTTTTAATAAATCTAAATAAAATTACTATAATTAAATAAATTATTCCTATTTAAAACTAAATACTTACCTATAAAATAAACCATAAGATAGTTTATTTAATAGCTATTGTACCTAGTTAAAATAAATACAAAGTTGCCTGTAAAATAAATATAAATCCTAAAATAGATACAATGTAATTATTAGTTATATTGTAGCTATCTTATGGTTTATTTTATAGGTAAGTATTTAGTTTTAAATAGGAATAATTTATTTAATTATAGTAATTTTATTTAGATTTATTAAAAATAGATTTAAGTTAGGGGGGGTGTTAGGGTTAGCGTTAGACTTAGGTTTAGGGGTTAATACATTTACTATAGCGGCGATGTTGGGGGGGCAGATTAGGGGTTAATAAATATAATGTAGGTGTCGGTGATGTTAGGGGCAGCAGATTAGGGGTTCATAGGTATAATGTAGGTGGCGGCGATGTCCGGTCGGCAGATTAGGGGTTAAATAATTTTATTATAGTGTTTGCGATGTGGGGGGCTCGGTTTAGGTGTTAATAGGTAGTTTATGGGTGTTAGTGTACTTTGTAGCACTGTAGTTAAGAGCTTTATGTTCCGCCGTTAGCCCATAAAACTCTTAACTACTGACTTTTATATGCGGTAGGAGTCTTGGAGGTAGAGGCTGTACCGCTCACTTCTTCCAATACTTGTAATACCAGCGTTAGGAAAATCCCATTAAAAGGATAGGATACGCAATTGACGTAAGGGGATTTGCGGTATGGAAAAGTCACGGAAAAAAAGTGAGCGATACACCTGTACCTGCCTGACTCGTAATACCAGCGGGCGTTAAAAAGCAGCGTTAGGATCCCTTAACGCTGCTTTTTAAAGCTAACGCCGAACTCGTAATCTAGCCGCTAGTTTGTCATGAAGAGATTTGATACTAACTGGCCCCTAGGGGACACCAGAAGCCGCAGATTGTTAACAATTCTGAAGATAAATAGTAGTATTTGGAAAAAGGGATTTCTATGAAAATTGCACTGAATTGACAATGTTATTAGCTTGAGGGGATGCAGAGCAGCACATGGTGAAGCAAGAAGCTTACTGGTTTTATACTCTTAGAAACAAGTTGTCAAAACAGCCCCCGGTCTTCAAAAGTTTATTTGCTGAGAATTGCACGGACCTTTAGCTCATCTAGGTGTGTGTAAAAGCAAATACAATCTTTAAGGACAATTAAAGGAACAGTCAAGTAAAAAAAAAAAACTTTCATGATTCAAATAGGGTATGCAATTTTAAACAACTTTCCAATTTACTTTAAACACCAATTTTGCTTTGTTCTCTTAGTTGAAAGCTAAACCTAGGAGGTTCATATGCTAATTTCTTAGACCTTGAAGGCTGCCTTTTATCTGAATGCATTTTGACAGTTTTTCACCCCTAGATGGCGTTAGTTCATGTTTTCTATAGATAACATGTTGGTTATACTAAACTGGGGAATGGGTAATAAAGGGATTATCTATCTTTTTAAACAACGAACATTCTGGTGTTAACTGTTCCTTTAACATAGGGCACATATGTGTACAGATGGTCCTTAAAGGGACATAAAACACCTTACAAGATTTTTTTGCAGTTTACAAGTAACATGCCCTCTCTCAGTGATTTTTCTGAATGTTAATGTTAACTCATAAGGTGGCTAATACAACTAAAGTTAGCTAGAGAGTGAAAGTTAATAACTTCATAGCTAGAGAGTATTGTTCTTTTAGCAGTTGTGTTATGTGGATATCATTTATATTTAATGTAAAGCATTATACTCTAATGTGTAAAGTGACATGCATTTAAGTATGTGATTTTATATGCCGACAGTTCATTCTTGTGAACTGCTGGTGCTACGCCGCCGCCTTCAGATTTGCGGCCAATTGGCCGCCAGCAGGGGGTGTCGATCAACTCGATTGTATTGGATCGGGTTGATTTTTGGCGATGTCTGTCCGCCGTCTCAGAGCAGGCGGACAGGTTATGGAGCAGTGGTATTTAGTGGTATTCCGTTCGGAGCTTGATAAATAGACCCCATTGTGTGAAGTTTCAAAGAACAAGCATTATGTTGTATTTTTTTTTTTGCTCCTATTTTTATTTTATAGTTCTCACAGCAGTCAGTTGGATGGTGATCTTTATAGTGAACTTTTTAATAAACTGCCAGTCATCAGAGAAAACCTGTGCTTGTGAAATTACTGTGGGGAGTTACACAGTCCACTTCCTGATAGGCACTTCCTGTTTGTGAGTATTCTAAGATATCCATTGTGTTCCTGTTTTTATCCTTTTTTTCCTATTTTGTTTTCAGTGTTCTGCTCCTGTGGTGAACCCAGACTGTTTGGAAAAAAGCTGCCCTCATTTGATGGTGCCTGGAAATCTTAAGGATTTAAGGACTCCTCACTTCTATTTTGATATGTACAGTATATATATAACATGAGAGAAGCGCACTCCACAGGACTTTCAAATAGACATGTGCGATTCGGTTCAGTTCGATTCGGAAATTCGGAAAATTCGGCGATTCGAATCGAACCGAATTTCCGTATTAAAATTTTGCCGAATTTTCCGAATCGAACCGAAATGATTTGAATCGATTCGTAAATTCGGATGGCCATTGGATTACACTAGTATTATACAGTATGTTAGGTTAACACCTAATATACAGTATAATACTAGTCTAATCACACCTAACACTTATCGAATTGCCGAATTTACGAACCAAATCGAACCGAATCGAACCGAATCCAGATGAATTTCTTCGAATCCGAATGAATCAGAAACAAATCCGAAATTAATCGATTTGAAATTTTCCGAATTCGAATCGATCCGAACCGAACTTCGAAAAATTTTGAATCGATCCGAACCGAATTTTTTCGCCATGCACATGTCTACTTTCAAATAAGGTCAGAAGTCTCTGAAGAAGAAGGAACTATTGCAGAAATCCTTTGAAACGCGTTAGACATATGAACTATATCTGAACACCGGAGTATCCGGTTTGTTATTCCTGCTGCTGTGGACATTTGAGGGTGACGTTTGGGATTTTAACCCGGCATACATAGAGAGCAATTATTATTCGCATGTACAATCTCTGAAACAGCCTTTAAAATACCTCATACCACTTTGAGATTAACTAATGTAAGCAGGCATTTTAATAGTGTGTGTTTTTCATGTGAATAAATTGTATCATATTTTTAAACGTTATCACACTATATTGCGGCTTCTTTCTTTTCATATACACTCCTGGGGAGATCTACCATACTCCAAAAAGATTATATATTCGAAGGACAGAAGAAATACAGATTCCTGTCAGTGATTTGAATATCTCGTCGCACTCTGCAAGGGGAGCGGATTTCCATATGAGTACACCATTGCATTGCCAATACCTTACCTCATAGGATTGAGGTCTCATCCTGTAAGCTTGAACTCCAGCTGTATCCATCAGGATTGAATTTAAACATGTTACCAGTTCACATATGCCACTATATGGGTCTTTGTACTGCTGTCAATACCTGCTGTTTCATTATGTGCATTTATCTTTAAAAGTATATATTTACTATTTCTTTACACTGGACATATATATTTGATACTACAGAACCAGCGCTATCTTCCCTTTTGTTCCTCTACATTTCCATTTTTCCTTTGGGAAAGTGTTTACTGGAGTTTTGCTCCAGTTCTCTTTTCCCTTAAAGGGATAGCAGCTTAGGGTTCTGGTTACTGTTCTGGGGAAAGTTTTTGTGACCTAGTCCCTATTTGTTTCTTGTCTCATAGTTTGTAGCGCCTGTTTTTTCCTCCTTTTATCCCATATATATATACTAGTCCTAAAGCCCATTCACACGGGCCCTTTTTTGAGGTACAGCGGTCCCACCCCTTGCGCTCTCTCCCTCCCCCTCTCTTTTACTCTCTCTCTCCCCCCTCTCTTTTGCTCTCTCTCCCCCCTCTTTTGTGCGCTCTCCCCCTCTCTTTTGTGCTCTCTCTCGCTCCACCTCTCTTTTGCTCTCTCTACCCCCTCTCTTTGGCTCTCTCTATCCCCCCTCTCTTTTGCTCTTTCCCCTCTCTTTTTCCTCCCTCTCTCCCCCTCTCTTTTGCTCTCTCTTCCCCCTCTCTTTTGCTCTCTCTTTCCCCTCTCTTTTTCTCTCTCTTCCCCCTCTCTTTTGCTCTCTCTTCCCCCTCATTTTGCGCTCTCTTCCCCCTCCTTTTGCGCTCTCTCCCCCTCTCTGTTGTGCTCTCTCTCTCCCCTCTCTTTTGCTCTCTCTCCCCCCTCTCTCTCCCCATCTCTCTCTTTTGCTCTTTCTCCCCCTCTTTTTTGCGCGCTCTCTCTCTCCCCCCTCTCTTTTGCGCTCTCTCCCCCCCTCTCTTTTGCGCTCTCTCTCTCCCTCTCTCTTTTGCTCTCTCTCTCCCTCTCTCTTTTGCATGCTCTCTCTCCCCCTCTCTTTTGCGCTCTCTCTCTCCCCCCTCTCTTTTGCGTGCTCTCTCTCCCCCATCTCTTTTGCGCTCTCTCTCTCCCCCTCTCTTTTGTGTGCTCTCTCTCACCCTCTCTTTTGCGCTCTCTCTCCCCCTCTCTTTTGCGTGCTCTCTCTCCCCCATCTATTTTGTGCGCTCTCTCTCCCCCTCTCTTTTGTGCTCTCTCTCTCCCCCCTCTCTTTTGTGCTCTCTCTCTCCCCCCTCTCTTTTGTGCTCTCTCTCTCCCCCACTCTCTTTTGCGCCCTCTCTCTCCCCCTCTCTCTCTCCCTCTCTCTTTTGCACTCTCTCTCCCCTCTCTTTTGCGCTCTCTCTCTCCCCTCTCTTTTGCGCTCTCTCCCCTCTCTTTTGCGCTCTTTCTCTCCCCTCTCTTTTGCACTCTCTCTCCCCCTCTCTTTTGCGCTCTCTCTTTCCCCCTCTCTTTTGTGCTCTGGCCCCCTCTCTTTTGCACTCTCTCCCACCTTTCTTTTGTTCTCTCTCTCACCCCTCTCTTTTGCGCTCTCTCCCCCTCTCTTTTGCACTCTCTCCCACCTCTCTTTTGCTTTCTCTCCCCTCTCATTTGCTCTCTCTCTTTCCCCCTCTTATTTTCTCTCTCTCTCTTCCATTTATTTTGCTCATTCCCATCTCTTTTGCTCTTTCCCCTCTATTTTGCTCTCTCTTCCCCTCTCTTGCTCTTTACCATCTATTTTTTCTCTCCCCCTCTCTTTCTATCTCTCTCCCCTTCTCTTTCTTTCTCTCTCCCCTCTATCCCTCTTACGCGCATGACAGCACCCGACCACGCCCCCGTCACACCTGACCACGCCATGTCATGTCCGACCACGCCCCGTCATGTTGTTCACGTCCGGCCACACCCACTTTCGCCCGCACCGGATTTTCAGGTAGGGACTCTAAGGCCAGGTGTGTTTGTCCTCGCGCTCAGTCTCTACTGCGCATGACAGCTTTGGACAAACACACTTGGCCTTTTTATTATATAGGATATATATATATATATATATATATACCTGTATATTTATTCATATAGATATATAGGTAGAGATATATTTTACATTAACATTATATATATATATATATATATATATATATATTACACAAATCAAATTCACCTTGGACTAAACCCTTGCTGCACATGGCAATGCTGCAGTTTTTAACATTCTGATTCTTGGACTGAAATTCAGGGGAAAGATTCTGGACATCTGAGGATTGTGGAGAGATAGAGGAGCGAGAGGAGGAAGACTTTACTAACACTAAGGCTCTTTAAATACCTCATACTATGAGGTATCACCAGGTGAGCGTGAATTTTTCACATTTCTATATATTTTTCAATACCAGAACGTATTACACGAAGTGTGCCTTGTGCGCCTGTTTTGTCACTTACCTTTCATATATATATATATATATATATATATATATATATATATATATATATATATATATATATATATATAATCCATTTATTCTGCCACAATTAAAGGGTCATTGCAGACTGAAACACCTGACATGTTTCGCCTAACATGCATTAAGGTTCATGATTTAAGTCTAATGCAGTGTCAGGGTACTGCAATGAAGAATTTCTAACTTCGATGCGCCTTATTGAAATATAAAATATTAAAAAACTATTAATAATAATTTAAAAAAAATATTATACATAATGTAAAAATATAGATATATTCTATGGATAATTTCGAATTTTTACAGTATGTTTAATAATTATACTTTACGTACATTTTAAAGAAAAAAAATAAGTATCTGCTCCTGGAGAATCCCCATTGGCAAGATACGTGTATTTGGATCTTTCATGAAGATCTTAATGCGGAAGTTGGCGGTCACTCATGCCATTCGGGTCTTTATAGAGCCGGCTTTATTCTTGTGAATGATCCTCCCACTAAGATCTGGATTTTCACAGATCTTAGTGTGGTGATCTTTCACAAGAATTAATCTGGCTTCGAAAAGAGCTGAACAGTAAATATGGTTGCCTACTTCCACATTCGGATCCCCACAAAGGATCCGAACGCCCATACCTTGCTTTGACTGCTTTATTTTAATAATAATTTGTGACATGTAATTAATAATTGTTTAAAATTTTTTGTAATTTTATAACTAACATTTTAATGCTCAAAAACTTTATTACAATCATAAATAGATATTCTGATGATTTTATTTAATTTCATTACAACTTTAATAGATTAAAAGTGTGATTTAAGCAATCATTTTAATGTTTTGTTACATCAAAAAACAAATATGTTTGTTAACATGCTGAGTACAGATGAAGAACCCCATTTAAAAAGCTAGGGAACTTTTAAACCAACATGTGGGGCTTGAGAGGTAGCATTTGCTGCCAACATTTACATTTGCACCAGCAATTGTGCAGCCCAGCTCTCTACTCTCATGCAAATAAATATGAAAGAACAAAGCTTATCAATCATCCTAGACAAAAAATGAGAAATGGACGATTTAACTTCACCACCTCTGAGTAAGCCTTGATTAAAAGGGCTCCCACGCTGTATATACAGCTTAATAAATGAATCCTAGAAGTATAGAGTATAATTTTGGGGACCTGTTATTAAAAAGTACATTAAAGAATTATAAAGGATTCAGACAGAGAATTGCTAGAAAATTAATTAGGAGAATGTATGGTTTATGTTGTTAAGGAGAAACTTGGTTTGTTTTCTCTAGAAAAGAGGCACTTGGGAGAGGGTATGATGACCGTTACAAAATAATCATGGTAAATACGGAGAGTTGGCAGGAGAACTGCTAATTAGACATGTACGAAGCAGCGAGAGCTGCTCTGGAGCCCTTGCGGGGCAGGTTAGCATATGCGAGCATGCTTCCAGCAATGTAAGAAGTCATTAGACCGCTGCTTCTTACATCCTACGCCACCTCTGAAGTGGTGAGGGAAAATCACAGGGAGCTCACTTGCTTTCGGTAATTGACAGCCCCTTCAGTCGCACGTTTGGTCAAGCGAATGGCGGGCATGAAACACTGGGATATGTGTGTAATAATACATACAACCAGCAGACCAACAGATCCGCTGCCCGTATGTAGCAAAGGTGGGCGGACAGCTTCGCCAGTGGAGAAGCTGTCCGCTCGCCTGTTAGTACATGGAGCCCTTAGTCTTCAGGCAGCAGAGAAGCTACAGGACAACAGCTTAAACTTAAATAAAGTTGATGTAGTAGCTAGCGCACATAAATATAACTTTTTATGTTATTTCTTTAACTAAATTTTACATTTTTTTTAGTTTTTCCCACCTTTAGAGTAATGGTTTTAACTGCACAAACAAGTCAACTAAATTTGTATCCGTTTTTTTTGTTGTTGCTGTTTTTGTATTTATTTATTGTTGTGTATTTCTGGTTAATGGTTTATTTACTGTTTTGTATTTTACTGTTGTGTGGTTTTTGTTCTTATTGCTTTGTGCTATTTTTTATTTCTTTACTGTAGAAGGGTTATGTTGTGATGGGGGTTATGTTATTTTAGGGGTTAATAGTATAGAGGAGTTAGGTTGTGTTTGGGGCTTATGGTGCTTTAGGAGTTAATAGTGTAGAGGGGTTAAGTTGTGTTTGGGGCTTATGGTGCTTTAGGAGTTAATAGTGTAGAGGGGTTAGGTTGTGTTGGACCTAATATCACTTTTAATGTATATACAATGATTTAATTATAATACAGTCATTATACAGTAAAATAAAAGTAATGTCACTATTTTAATAAGGTATTATTTTTCTCTTTGAATGTTTATTTCATAGCTATTATTCATGATTTAATATGTCATAGAAGACAGTATCCACAACTTTCTAGTTTCATCAGACATAATAACCATTGGATAATTAGTTGGTGGCATAGTCGCACAGGAGCAATATGCTCCTTTTCTTCTGAGGAAGTCTGTATGTGCACAGACAAAATACTTTAAGGGAGCACAAATTGTGTATTTAGTTCCCCTTATGAACTGAGCTGAGCACATTGAAGTTTAATTGCAGATTGGGGCTGATCAGCAAGACTGACTGTGGAGGTGGCGTATGAATGAACTATTCCATCCCCAGGAGAGGAGGGAGACTTTACAGTTCAGTAAACTACAGGCCCTTATATTTTACATTTCTATTAAGTGCAATGTGTATGTATTGTGTATTGATTAAATAAATGTAATACCTTGAGTCAAGGTTGCACTTGTCCTTTAATATTTTTAGTTTTTATTGCAAAGATTGATGAAAAAGGTTTTTGATGACAACAAAAGTAGTAGGTAAATCCAGAGCTAGTATGTCCAATACATGCATCTTGTGCACCCCACAAAAATAGTAGAAGGAATAAAATCTGGATTATAAATCTAAAAAATCAATTTGGATTAAACAGATAAAAAAATCCACCTCTCCAATGTTTGGAAACTTAACATATACGCATATATTTGAGGCTAGTATCCCTCCCATTGAGATATTCTTAAAAAATGGAGATACAGATGGATATCCTCTTTCTTTTATTTAATTAATTTTATGAGGTGTCCCCTAATTCTGTCCCTCAGCCTGCATAATGTCTTTCCCACATATTAAAAACCACTTCTACATTCAATGAAGTAGATGACACCCTTATCTCAACATCATATTATTATGTTTCAGTTGTAACTATTGATCTGAAAGTATCAGATTTAATACCATGTTGACATGCTTTGTAAATTCCACATTGAAAAAAAGTCTTCAAAGGGACATAAACCCAAAATGTATATTTTAGGATTCAGATAGAACATATAATTTTAAACAACTATTCAATGTACTTTCTTTTTAAAATTGTATTCTTTCTGAACTTTGTAAAGAAAATAACTCATTGTGTAGTTCATTTAACAAATCTAAACAATTCAGGAGGCTTTCTTTTCCCACAGAAAACCTCTGGATACATTCACCTAGATTACGATTTTTGCGTTAGAGGCTGTGCGGTGCTAACGAGCAATTTAAGCTCACAGCTCACTTACAGACAGCACTGGTATTATGGGTTTTTAGAAACCCGGCATTAACCGCAAAAAAGTGAGCCAAGAGCAAAATTTTGCTCCACATCTCACCTCAATACCAGCGCTGCTTATATTAGCGGTGAGCTGCTAAAACGTGCTCGTGCACGATTTCCTCATAGGAATCAATTGGGGAGAGCCGGCTGAAAAAAAACCTAACACCTGCAAAAAAGCAGCGTAAAACTCCTAACGCAGCCCCATTGATTCCTATGGGGAAATACTTTTTATGTCTACACCCAACACCCTAACATGAACCCCGAGGCTAAACACCCCTAATATTACACTTATTAACCCCTAATCTGCCGCCCCCAACATTGCGACACTTGCATTATATTATTAACCCCTAATCTGCCGCTCCGGACACCGCCGCCACCTACATTATAGTTATGAAACCCTTATCTGCTGCCCCCAACATCGCCGAACCCTACATTATATTTATTAACCACTAATCTGCCAACCCCAATGTCGCCGCAACTTAACTACATTTATTAACCCCTAATCTGCCGCCCACAACGTCGCCACCACTATAATAAAGTTATTAACCCCTAAACCTAGGTCTAACCCTAACCCTAACCCCCCTAATTTAAATATAATTACAATAAATCTAAATAAAATTACTACAATTACCTAAATTATTCCTATTTAAAACTATTACCGATAAAATAAACCCTAAGATAGCTACAATATAATTAATAGTTACATTGTAGCTATTTTAGGGTTTATTTTTATTTTACAGGCAACTTTGTATTTATTTTAACTAGGTACAATAGTTATTAAATAGTTACCTGTAAAATAAAACGTAACCTAAGTTACACTAACACATAACACTACACTATAATTAAATAAATTAACTAAATTAAATACAATTAATTACAATTAAATAAAATTATCTAAAGTAAGAAAAAAAAACCACTAAATTACAGAAAATAATAAAATAATTACAATATTTTTAAACTAATTACACCTACTCTAATCCCCCTAACAAAATAAAAAAGCCCCCCAAAATAAAAAAACCCTACCCTACACTAATTACAAATAACCCTTAAAAGGGCCTTTTGCTGGTCATTGCCCCAAAGTAATCAGCTTTTTACCTGTAAAAAAAAAAGTACAAATACCCCCCCAACATTAAAATCCACCACCCACACAACCAAACCTACTCTAAAACCCACCCAATCAGCCAATAGCATGCAAGCTCAATCCTATTGGCTGATTGCATCAGCCAATAGAATTTTTTCTACCTTAATTCTGATTGACTATCAGCCAATCGGAATTGAAGGGATGCCATCTTGGATGACGTCACTTAAAGGTACCGTCATTTAGTAAGAAGACTCCGGATGAAGAGGATGCTCCGCGTCGGATGCCGTCTGGATGAAGACTTCTGCCCGTCTGGAGGACCACTTCTGTCCGGTTGGGTGAAGACGTCTCACGGTAGGGGGATCTTCAAGGGGTTAGTGTTAGGTTTTTTTAAGGGGGGATTGGGTGGGTTTTAGAGTATGGTTGGTTGTGTGGGTGGTGGGTTTTAATGTTGGGGGGTAGTTGTACTTTTTTTTTACAGGTAAAAGAGCTGATTATTTTGGGGCTATTCCCCACAAAAGGCCCTTTTAAGGGCTATTTGTAATTTAGTGTAGGGTAGGGCTTTTTTTATTTTGGGGGGATTTTTTATTTTGTTGTTTGGGGGATTAGAGTAGGTGTAATTAGTATAAAAATCTTGTAATTATTTTACTATTTTCTGTAATTTAGTGTTTTTTTCCGTACTTTAGATAATTTTATTTAATTGTAATTAATTGTATTTAATTTAGTTAATTTATTTAATTATAGTGTAGTGTTTGGTGTTAGTGTAACTTAGGTTAGGTTTTATTTTACATGTAAATTTGTCTTTATTTTAACTAGGTAGTTATTAAATAGTTGATAACTATTTAATAAATATTCTTCCTAGTTAAAATAAATACAAAGTTGCCTGTAAAATAAAAATTAACCCTAAGATAGCTACAATATAACTATTAGTTATATTGTAGCTAGTTTAGGGTTTATTTTATAGGTAAGTATTTAGTTTTAAATAGGAATTATTTAGGTAATTGTAGTAATGTTATTTAGATTTATTGTAATTATATTTAAGTTAGGTGGGGTTAGGGTTAGACTTAGGTTTAGGGGTTAATACATTTAATATAGTGGCGGCGACGTTGTTGGCGGCAGATTAGGGGTTAATAAATGTAGGTAGGTGTCGGCGATGTTAGGGATGGCAGATTAGGGGTTAATAATATTTAACTAGTGTTTGCGATGCGGGAGTGCGGCGGTTTATGGGTTAATATATTTATTATAGTGGCGGCGATGTCCGGTTCGGCAGATTAGGGGTTAAAATATTTATTTTAGTGTTTGCAATGTGGGGGGCCTCGGTTTAGGGGTTAATAGGTAGTTTATGGGTGTTAGTGTACTTTTTAGCACTTTAGTTAATGTTTAGTTTTATGCTATGTCGTTGTAGTGTAAAACTCATCTACTGACTTTAAAATGCGGTACCTGTCATGACAGGAGAGGCTATACTGCTCACTTTTGGTCAGGCTCGTAATGCCAACTCTATGCAAGTCCCATTGAAAATATAGGATACGCAATTGACGTAAGTGGATTTGCGGTATTTCCAAGTCTGGCCAAAAAAGTGGGCGGTGAGCCTGTCATTTCAAGACTTGTAATACCAGCGGGCGTTAAAAAGCAGCTTTGGGGCCGGCCAACGCTGCTTTTTAAGCTTAACCCACAACTCGTAATCTAGCTGATTGTTTCCAATACAGCAAAGGATTCGGGGTAAGATATTCTTCACTGAATTATGAAAGAAACATTTTGGGTATAATGTCCCTTTAAGTGTATGTTCTCCTAAATCTACATCATAGGGGCTACGTTTCATTTTAGGTATAATTGAGGACATAATGATTTTCAACTTTTGTGGGGGGGTTTTATAAATAAATTGGGGGTATCTCTAAAACATTTCCCTATAATGTTGTCCTCTTTCAAAAGGTGACCATGTTTTTTTTTTTTTGTTTTTTTTTGTGTGAAAATGGGACATTTAGTAAATTAATGTCTTTTTGGCCTCTTTATGTTTGCATGCTAAAACAGAGTTTCTGTCAATGTGTTCTACTTCTTCAATACTATTATCTATAATAATAACTAGATTTATATAGCGCCTTTCTCCCAGTGGGACTCAAAGCGCTTTTTCAGCACTCGCTCTCGGAATTAACCAAATCGGCAGCTGAATAGTAATAGTTGTTATTATTACCCAATTTAATGGTACTGATTTTATCGACCTCGGAAGGATGAAGGGCTGAGTCGGCCCTGCTGGGATTTGAACCTGTGACCTTGGATCTTTTTTTATAGTCAGGACATTTACCAACTGAGCTACCTCACTGGCTCAGTTAACACAAGTGTCATTTCCCTTTTTGACAAACCAATTTTAAAAAAAACTTTGTTCCCTCCATTTTTCTTCAGTTAGACAATTCTTCCATATATGTTACAGTTACCCTTTAGGAATATTGGATTTCCATCTACTATGATGGCAGCTAGATTGATGAATGTAGTTGTTACAATCTACTTCTTTGAAGAAAGTGGAGGTTTCAAATATGCTATTAGTTATGTTAAAGTTCATATAGCTATAATCATATGTAAATTGTAAGTTCATAACATTTTTGTTCATGACAATTAAAGTGGGGGGGAGTGTTTCCTGTGGGAGGAGCGTGTTGGAGGTGATGGCGGAGGTGATGCACGCTCTAGCTCACCTGTGTGTGGAATGTTAACAGTCCATACCTCCCAAGCCACATAGCCTTTTTGCTGGGGAGCTAAGATACTTGCCCTGCCCGGCCAGAGGAAGTAAAAAGGTGGTGAAAGGACACTCTCAGATCCCAAACTAATAAGGGGCTGAATGGGACCAGCCTATGTTTGTGTCCACATACCTCCAAGGCAAGCATTAGTGAGACTGCAGCCAAAAACCTACCAAAACGACAAGCTAAACCCCTGGACCATTGCGGACCGTCACGGAACTGAGCAGAGAGCCCGAAAGTTACTTGAATGTGAAAGATCTGGCTCAGGTGAGGAGGTGCCCGAGGTGGCCCAGGTCCGTGAGAGGAGTGTGGCCGTAGAGGGTGTCGTGCAGCTGCTGGCGTCCCTTTGGTGGAGAGGGCAGGAGACAGAGAGCGCGCAGAGTCCGGTCAGAAGGAAAGTGGCTAGAGGGATCCAATACGTCTAGCCGGAGTCAGCATCCCCCCCTTTCACAAGCCGGCGACTGGCTCTGACGTCACGCTCCAGCGTCAGGCGCATGCTGAGTCCGTAGGCACCACATCAAGACGGAAGGCTGTGGGAGCGTTGAAGGCCTCGGTGAAGGAGGAGGCCACCAGAGCTCTGTATCGAACTCGCCGTGAAGAGAAGGGGGGTGAGTACAGCGGTTCCTGGGCTAAAAAGGCTTTGTTAATAAACAGCAGCAGAAGAAAGAGGTTTACAACCCCTAAGTTTGTTTGGCAATTGAAGTATCGGTGGAGCCAGATTAAAGCTAAATAAAGAGGGGGCATATTTGTGTGCGGCTCATAACCTTCTCTGTTTACCCCAGAACATTGGGGACTGTTTAAATCAGACTTGTCCTGGTGCTAGACGGAATAGCTTGTATGCTGCAAGGCAAGTTAGTCCCTGGGGCAAGCCAATTATATATAACCCACGGGAAGGTAGAGTTTTGATGGTGGTAGCAAATATATAGCGGGACTTCTCTATCTTGTTTTTGCCTCACCTTCTTCAGTGAAAGCCCATACTGTGAACATTTAAAGAAACAAAGGAATAAAAAAGGGGAAAGAAATCAAGTAAAGCACAGTTTAAAATCAGTAGAGCATGGCAGTTGGAGTTCCAAGGCCATATTAGTACTTTGCCAAGCCAAGTCCATACTATACCTGGCATCCCCCTATGTGTGCAAGACTTTACCTGTTTTGAAGATGGAACATAGATATCTAACTGTACTCCTTTTTGGGGAAATTAAGGGGTAATTGGTAGTGGCTTATGTAATCTTGTGATAATAGATATTAGATACCGAGCTGTAAAGTATAATCTATCTGACATGAGGAGGCGGAGCTAACTGCCGTGAGAGACAGACGCGTCTTAGAGGAGCTCTGCACTTTGAGACTAATAAAGTGCTTTTTTCTGTCACTATATAGCTCCTCTGAGTTGAAAAAAGTATTACAGGGGCTTACAAAAGCAACACCAAGCTCTGGGGTGATACCCCGAAGATCGGGTCCCATTTCAACCCGTTTGCTCAAAACTTGAGGCCTTTAGGAGCACGCAGCAGTGACCGGAGGGTCGGGGCTCCGCTCCGGTGACTGCCAGGTTCGGTGTCGCAAGCTCATCTGACGCTGTTGACACCCGGGTGACGTTAGCAACTGCCGGGACCGGCATAGAACAGTAGCAGCATCCCTACACGGGAACGGAGAAAGAGATGAATTGGCCCATATAGCGGGAGCCTGCGGAGAACCGGAGATATATAACACATAAGACTTTCTCCTCACTTCTAGCCAGAACACAGCAAGAAATTTTGAGGGACACTCAAACACACTCATTAACAAACAGAGGGGTTCGGGCGGCAGCATTCCCAGTAACGCAGTCACAGCATAGTCAGACGGCGGGAAGGACGCCATTTTAAACCTACGCTCACTATCCACAACTAAAGGGCTTGCACGGTACTAGAATCCCACAGCGGGGCATGCTCCCAAAACTTTAGAATTTAATAAGCAACTCACAAACCCTCTCCTTAGGCTCATCAGAACGGAACTCTCAACCTAGGAACCTACACTTATTAGAGGCGGTCTGGGAATTTTGGGAGAGACTCATTTGGGGCCTATAAGTCAATAGACGAGAGGGACACTACAACACTTTCTTCAGCTCCAGACCTCTGCCACCTGTTGCTTTAAAGTAAGAGCAGAGAAGTGGAGTAGGGCAATAAACCTATACAGCATGTAATTCCAATTACATATTGGATAATAGCAGCCATGTGCATAATAAGTTAATTCCCAAGCCAAATCCTGAGAATTATAAGGGAACTACCATCCCCACAATACACCAGAGTGTCTCCTACCCTCTTCCAAACAGTCTTTTATTGTGCTCTATAAAACAACTCAGCATGAAAAACAAGTCCCAAACCGTTAAGGAGTGCCTTTCTAGGTCACAATCGAAACAGAAAAGCGCAGATAAAACAAACCCTGCTACAACCACTAGCCCGTCAACGAGCAACTTAGGGGGCCCAGAGGACCCCAATAGAGATCTACTGTCTCAGATTAAATCCTTGTTCCAGGAAGAACTTAAAACAGCTTTACAAGAGATTAGACAAGACATCAAAGAAATTGGTGGAAGAACGGCAGAAATTGAGGAAAGACTAGACAATTTGGCTGAAGAAATACCAGATATTAAAAACTCCATTCAGGACAACACATCCTACATAACTAAACTAGAGGACCAGCTTGAAGATCTTGAAAATAGATCACGTAGATCTAACTTGCGAATCAGAGACCTTCCGGAATCTTATAAAGATCTAGAAGCCACCATGACAGATTTGTTTCAACAGCTGGTGCCCGACCTTGATCTACCCCTATTACTAATGGATAGAGTACATAGAGCCCTTACAAGACCTCAGCAAAATGCAAATAGGGACGTAGTTCTTAAAATGCATTACTACCACGTGAAAGAGCTCATCATGAAAGCTGCCAGAGAAAAAAAATGCATTGAGTTCGAAGGTAACATCATACAGATTTTTGCAGACCTTGCCCCCATTACATTACGGAAGAGAAGAAATTTGAAATCTATAACCACGGCCCTCACCAAGGAGCACATTAAATACAGGTGGAATTTCCCCTTTAAGCTTACCTTTTCCTACCAAAACAACAACTACGTATGCTCCACTCTGGAAGAAGGAAAAGCCATACTAGACCGCCTAAAAATCCAATCGGACCTTCCTACCTCACCCGCCATTCCAGAACCCCAGAAGAAATCTTTTCAAAGAGAATGGACCCCAGTGGGGAAAAATGGTAAAGCTAAGAGACAGAAAACGAAGTTGAGCAGCACCACACAGGCGGCCCACCTCACCGAAGATGAAGACTCCTCAGCTTAATTCAGAGGTTTAGTATATAAACTTTAGTGATACAGGTTTGGCCCATGGACTGATTGAGCGGTTTTGAGCTCATGAACACAGGCTCATACATGCCACTTACAAGTTACCAGTTTGTACTTTGTTCTTCTTATTTCATAGTTTCAGAGTTGAAAAGTTTCCGAATAATTATAGGAAGAGATTATCTCCTCCGATCTTGGATTAATAACACCATATTAGCATATAGTCCTTTTTGCATTCTATATTATTGTTACCACATTTATTGTCGAGCTCAATGTTGCATATAAAAAATATGGTTAAATTCTCAGGATTTCACCCCCCCCCCTAATCCTTCTGTCTCCCTCCCACACCTTCCCCCACCCTTCACCCCTCCTTATTCTTCCCTGCTCCCGCCTAGTTACAACGAACTGCACATGTTCACAATAATGATTATAGGTTTATATGTCAAATAATGATTCCTTTTGTTCACCTGTTCGATATAATCTCCAACATTGCTCTTCTTTTTGGTGTGAGTCTTGCTCTCTTTATTGAAATTCATGATAATTGCTCTCTCTCTACTAGGTATACCTCATTGTTGAATATTAAAATTTGCCATTCCTCTGCTCACAATACAGTTATGGTGTGCTCTTCGAATGAGGAGACAACAAATGGAAAGATCCGCACTGCTCTCCCTCAGGAATTCAGGATTTGGGTCCCCCACTTGTATGATCACAGGTACCGGTTAAGCTACTCCCCCCACACAGACACATCATGTCAATAAACATAATTTCACATAACGTAAGAGGGTTAAACTCAGACGTCAAGAGGAAAAAAGCAATCTTAGAATATAAAGCTCTTAACGCACACATAGTAATGCTGCAGGAAACACACTTCACACCTAAATTCACTCCCAAATATTGGGATAAAGCCTTTCCTACACAATATCACGCCATAGGACCTAAAAAAAAATGTGGGGTCTCAATACTAATTCATTCCACTTTGAATTTTCATGAAGAATCGGTTGTGAAGGATAGAGAGGGGAGATTCTTAATAATAATGGGAACATTACAAAACACTCCTGTCTTAATAGTCAACATATATGCCCCAAACGATCAACAGGCAAACTTTATTTCCAAGTTAAGTAAACATCTCACATTGTGGAAAATACATAAAATGATTGTAGGAGGTGACTTCAACTGCACTATGAACGATAGAGTAGACAGGACGAATAAAGCCTCTACACAGGGTGACTCGTCCAAAAAGAGGAGCAGAGTTCTTTTAGATTTTGTTACAGATCACAACCTGACAGACAGCTGGCGGTCATTGAACCAAAATGTCAGGGATTACACATATTACTCTCCAGCACACACAACACACTCCAGAATAGACTATATTCTTATCAGTCAAATTCTAATGCCCCTGCTAATCAGAGCTTCAATTAAAAACTGCTCTTGGTCAGACCACTCTATTGTGACAGTTTCTTTGGCGGGAATGATTAACCCACTCAGACTTAAAACATGGACCTACGACCCCATTTTGCTCCAGGATAGTGTGATCTTAGATAGGGTACAACAACAAGTTAGAGAATTTATTGAACTTAATGATGGCTCCACTAATAATCCAATCCTCGAGTGGGGAGCCTTGAAAGCATACATTAGAGGGCTTCTGATTGCAGAATCAGCCAAACAACGCACACTCACGGAAGATACTAAAACAAAGTTAAGATTAGAAGCAAATAATTTAAGACTACAATTTAGCACGCATCCTACAAACACCATATCTAAACGATTAAAAGCAATAAATGAAGAACTGGATAAACTCCTAAACAGAGAGGCACTTAGATCAATAAAAGTAACTGATACTCAGTACTACATATACGGAAACAAACCAGATAAAATGCTTGCTAACAAACTGAAGGAAATCACTAGAACCACTACAATTCCCCAGCTGCAAACATTAGACAATAAAATTACCAATGATCCCCAAGACATTGCGAACATTTTTGCAGACTACTACAGTAGATTATATAATTTAAAGACCAGCAATACTGGCAAGGACATGACTACAGAGCTACATCACTTTTTAGGAAACAGTTCCCTCCCCGCCATCACCACAGATGAATGCGATTCCCTAAATAGACCTATCACTCACAAGGAAATAAAATTTTGTATTAAGAATCTCAAAGGGTCAAAAGCCCCAGGCCCCGACGGTTACTCTGGGCTTTTCTATAAAACTCTGCAACCCCTACTAGTTCCGCAACTAGCCAAGGTTTTTAATTCAATGCTTCAGGGTAAGGAAATACCCAAGGAATTATTAATGGCGAGAATCTCAGTTATACCAAAACCAGGAAAAAATAAAAACCACTGTCAAAATTACAGGCCCATCTCGCTAATTAATCAAGATATAAAACTATTCACCAAAATTTTAGCTAATCGTCTCAACCCCCTCCTCACCAAATTAATACACTCCGATCAAGTTGGGTTTATTATGCAAAGGGAAGCCCCAGACAACACAAGGAAAATAATAGACTTAATCAATATAGCCACAGTTAGGGGAACGCCTTCTCTGTTCCTATCTTTGGACGCAGAGAAGGCGTTCGACAGGATCGATTGGGACTTTATGTTTGCGGTACTGGATAGGGTGGGAATTAAGGGGCCTTTTACGGACGCATTAAAATCATTATATTCTTTCCCCACTGCTTTTGTTAAACTTTCCGGATATCAGTCTCATTCAATACACATTAACAATGGAACACGTCAGGGTTGCCCGCTTTCTCCACTACTTTTTGCGTTAAGTATAGAACCCTTAGCAATTAAAATACGAGATAATCAAGACATTTCAGGAATCACAATAGGACAGACTGACCATAAAATTTCATTATTTGCGGATGACGTAATACTAACACTGACTAGACCATTGCTCTCCCTACCCCCAGTGTATGACTTAATACAACACTTTGGATGCATTTCAGGTTACAAAATAAATGAGAGTAAATGCGAAGCGTTTGGCATTAAACTGCCACAACACACCAAAAAATTAATGGAATTAAACTTCTCATTTAGCTGGCCAAAAAAATCCATCAAATACCTTGGAATCAATCTATCCAACAATATACATTCCCTATACCACCTGAATTACTTACCAATGTTTACACACGCCAGAGGGCTGTTAGCAAAATGGATGAAATTGAAACTATCCTTATATGGGAGAATAGTATCTATAAAGATGTCCTTACTCTCCAAGCTACTATACTTATTTCGATCCCTGCCAATAACACTACCACTCACGGAACTGAACAAACTCCAAAGGGACATTCTCAACTTCATATGGCAGGGTAAGAGGGCGAGGATTAATAAGAAAATCATGTGCACTGATAGGAAGGGGGGGGGAGTGGGACTTCCTAACCTAGTCTCTTACTACTATTCAGCCCGTATGGCACAAACCTTGAAGTGGTTCCACACCAGTAACTTATCACAATGGGTTCATATTGAATCTAAGATTCTAAACATTTTTCCAGTTTCTAACTTATTATGGACCCCACATAACACTACCCCACACAATAAACGTGACTACATTGCTATACAACATACTTTATACATTTGGAAAAAGCTAAATTTAAAATTTCCTCTTCTCAATGAGAAATCGAAAATAACCCCTTTGATAACTCAACATTCGCTTATCGACACAGCCACACAGCAGAAATGGAGCAACAAGGGGTTGTATAGGATAGCAGATACATATAAAGAAGGGTCTCTGATGACCTATGATCAATACCAAGCCCTTGACCCTGACGATAAACATATTTGGTACCATTATTTACAATTAAAATCTAGGGTTCAACAGATAATGGGTAGTGAAAGAGCCCCGCCATGCACGACATTGGAAACATTAGGTTTGTCAACTCATCATATAAGGGGAGGTATCTCTGCCCTCTACAAAATCTTCAACCGGCCACCGACAGCTAAAAAATCTCACCTCATGTTAAAATGGGAACAGGACACAGGGAAAACGTGGTCAGTCGAAAATTGGACAGAAAACCTTATGGGCGGGTTATCTTTCTCACAAAACGCAACACTCAAAGAAAATTTTATAGAAGTGGCCTTTCGGTGGTACCTGTACCCGGCTAGACCGGGAGGAGGAAATGACCCACTAACTAAATTGTGTTACAGGGGATGTGGGGAAACAGGGACCTACACACACATGTGGTGGAGTTGTAGATACGCAAAGGAAATTTGGGACCATACCTCTAATCTCATTAGCGAGATATTCCAGAAGAGGGTGACTTTAACTATGGAACAGGCCTTACTACACTTCCTGATTGGGGATTTCACCAAACATAATAACAAACTAGTTATGTGGATCTGCACTATAGTTAGGTTGAGTGTTGCCCAATTTTGGAAGAGTGCCCCACCCAGTTTTGAAAGGGTAAAGCAAAAAATAACTTATCACTTTGAGAAAGCGAGCGCAGTAGCTGAAACCCTAAATACAAGGGAAGCATTCTTATTGCAATGGGAACCTTACATTCACTACCACGAGGCCTCCAAAAGGGGGGGGGGGGAGAGCAGGAGTTGCGGAAAGGCGGATCATGTCACAGATAGAGAGCAACAAAAGGTATAAAAGCGTTTGTCATTTAACTATTTCACAAATGAGAGTTGAGCATAAATAATGTTGGAATCTTTGGATTATTATTTGTTTTGTTACTGTTTTATGTATGCATGTACAAAAACCTAAATAAAAATATTTCAAAATAATCTATCTGACATGTGCAATCTCCCTATGTCAACTCTCCAGAAGCTATTTGAAGTGGTTTAATTTCCACAAATTGTGTGTATACGCTGTGATAAACCTTTATATTGTGTGCAAAAGATATGAATTGTACGTAGCGTAGTTTAAAAAAAAAAATCTAAATCTCCCCATATTCGCCTAGATTTTGAGTTTTGCGGCCAAAGGGGTGCGTTAGCTACGCGTGCTTTTTTCTGTCCGCACCTTTTAAATACCGCTGGTATTTAGAGTTCACATAATGGCTGGGTTTTCAGTGCGTTAGGCTCCAAAAAGGGAGCGTAGAGCATAATTTAACGCCACTGCAACTCTAGATACCAGCGGTGCTTACGGAAGCGGCCAGCTTCAAAAACGTGCTGAAAAAAACCTAACACCTGCAAAAAAGCCGCGTTCAGCTCCTAATGCAGCCCCATTGTTTTCTATGGGGAAACACTTCCTACGTCTGCACCTAACACTCTAACATGTACCCCGAGTCTAAACACCCCTAACCTTACACTTATTAACCCCTAATCTGCCGACCCCGCTATCGCTGACACCTGCATATTATTATTAACCCCTAATCTGCCGCTCCGTACACCACCGCCACCTACATTATAGCTATGTACCCCTAATCTGCTGCCCCTAACACCGCTGACCCCTATATTATATTTATTAACCCCTAATCTGCCCCCCACAACGTCGTCGCCAGCTACCTACACTTATTAACCCCTAATCTGCCGAGCGGACCACACCGCTATTATAATAAAGTTATTAACCCCTAATCCGACTCACTCCCGCCTCAATAACCCTATAATAAATATTATTAACCCCTAATTTGCCCTCCCTAACATCGCCGACACCTAACTTCAATTATTAACCCCTAATCTGCCGACCGAATCTCGCCGCTACTGTAATAAATGGATTAACCCCTAAAGCTAAGTTTAACCCTAACACTAACACCCCCCTAAGTTAAATATAATTTAAATCTAATGAAATAAATTAACTCTTATTAAATAAATTATTCCTATTTAAAGCTAAATACTTACCTGTAAAATAAACCCTAATATAGCTACAATATAAATTATAATTATATTATAGCTATTTTAGGATTTATATTTATTTTACAGGTAACTTTGTATTTATTTTAACCAGGTACAATAGCTATTAAATAGTTAAGAACTATTTAATAGCTAAAATAGTTAAAATAATTACAAAATTACCTGTAAAATAAATCCTAACCTAAGTTACAATTAAACCTAACACTACACTATCAATAAATTAATTTAATACAATATCTACAAATAAATACAATGAAATAAACTAACTAAAGTACAAAAAATAAAAAAGAACTAAGTTACAAAAAATAAACAAATATTTACAAACATCAGAAAAATATTACAACAATTTTAAACTAATTACACCTACTCTAAGCCCCCTAATAAAATAACAAAGACCCCCAAAATAAAAAAATGCCCTACCCTATTCTAAATTACAAAAGTTCAAAGCTCTTTTACCTTACCAGCCCTGAACAGGGCCCTTTGCGGGGCATGCCCCAAAGAATTCAGCTCTTTTGCCTGTAAAAAAAACACATACAATACCCCCCCAACATTACAACCCACCACCCACATACCCCTAATCTAACCCAAACCCCCCTTAAATAAACCTAACACTAAGCCCCTGAAGATCTTCTTACCTTATCTTCACCATACCAGGTTCACCGATCGATCCAGAAGAGCTCCTCCGATGTCTTGATCCAAGCCCAAGCGGGGGGCTGAAGATGTCCATGATCCGGCTGAAGTCTTCATCCAAGCGGGAGCTGAAGAGGTCCATGATCCGGCTGAAGTCTTCTATCAACGGCATCTTCAATCTTCTTTCTTCCGGATCCATGTTCATTCCGCCGACGCGGAACATCCATCTTCACCGACGACTTCCCGACGAATGACGGTTCCTTTAAGGGACGTCATCCAAGATGGCGTCCCTCGAATTCCGATTGGCTGATAGGATTCTATCAGCCAATCGGAATTAAGGTAGGAAAATTCTGATTGGCTGATGGAATCAGCCAATCAGAATCAAGTTCAATCCGATTGGCTGATTCAATCAGCCAATCAGATTGAGCTCGCATTCTATTGGCTGTTCCGATCAGCCAATAGAATGCGAGCTCAATCTGATTGGCTGATCGGATCAGCCAATCGGATTGAACTTGATTCTGATTGGCTGATTCCATCAGCCAATCAGAATTTTCCTACCTTAATTCCGATTGGCTGATAGAATCCTATCAGCCAATCGGAATTCGAGGGACGCCATCTTGGATGACGTCCCTTAAAGGAACCGCCATTCGTCGGGAAGTCGT
Organism: Bombina bombina; assembly: GCF_027579735.1. Taxonomy (NCBI): domain Eukaryota; kingdom Metazoa; phylum Chordata; class Amphibia; order Anura; family Bombinatoridae; genus Bombina; species Bombina bombina. The sequence continues at coordinate 304,730,985 of NC_069505.1, read as the reverse complement.
TGGTGAAGATGGATGCTCCGCGTCGGCGGGATGAACATGGATCCGGAAGAAAGAAGATGCCATTGATAGAAGACTTCAGCCGGATCATGGACCTCTTCAGCTCCCGCTTGGATGAAGACTTCAGCCGGATCATGGACATCTTCAGCCCCCCGCTTGGGCTTGGATCAAGACATCGGAGGAGCTCTTCTGGATCGATCGGTGAACCTGGTATGGTGAAGATAAGGTAGGAAGATCTTCAGGGGCTTAGTGTTAGGTTTATTTAAGGGGGGGTTTGGGTTAGATTAGGGGTATGTGGGTGGTGGGTTGTAATGTTGGGGGGGTATTGTATGTGTTTTTTTTACAGGCAAAAGAGCTGAATTCTTTGGGGCATGCCCCGCAAAGGGCCCTGTTCAGGGCTGGTAAGGTAAAAGAGCTTTGAACTTTTGTAATTTAGAATAGGGTAGGGCATTTTTTTTATTTTGGGGGTCTTTGTTATTTTATTAGGGGGCTTAGAGTAGGTGTAATTAGTTTAAAATGGTTGTAATATTTTTCTGATGTTTGTAAATATTTTTTTATTTTTTGTAACTTAGTTCTTTTTTATTTTTTGTACTTTAGTTAGTTTATTTCATTGTATTTATTTGTAGATATTGTATTTAATTAATTTATTTATAGTGTAGTGTTAGGTTTAATTGTAGGTAATTGTAGGTATTTTATTTAATTAATTTATTGATAGTGTAGTGTTAGGTTTAATTGTAACTTAGGTTAGGATTTATTTTACAGGTAATTTTGTAATTATTTTAACTATTTTAGCTATTAAATAGTTCTTAACTATTTAATAGCTATTGTACCTGGTTAAAATAAATACAAAGTTACCTGTAAAATAAATATAAATCCTAAAATAGCTATAATATAATTATAATTTATATTGTAGCTATATTAGGGTTTATTTTACAGGTAAGTATTTAGCTTTAAATAGGAATAATTTATTTAATAAGAGTTAATTTATTTCGTTAGATTTAAATTATATTTAATTTAGGGGGGTGTTAGGGTTAGGGTTAGATTTAGCTTTAGGGGTTAATCCATTTATTACAGTAGCGGCGAGATTCGGTCGGCAGATTAGGGGTTAATAATTGAAGTTAGGTGTCGGCGATGTTAGGGAGGGCAGATTAGGGGTTAATACTATTTATTATAGGGTTATTGAGGCGGGAGTGAGGCGGATTAGGGGTTAATAACTTTATTATAGTAGCGGTGAGATCTGCTCGGCAGATTAGAGGTTAATAAGTGTAGGCAGGTGGAGGCGACGTTGAGGGGGGCAGATTAGGGGCTAATAAATATAATATAGGGGTCGGCGGTGTTAGGGGCAGCAGATTAGGGGTACATAAGGATAACGTAGGTGGCGGTCGGCAGATTAGGGGTTAATTATTGTAGGTAGCTGGCGGCGACATTGTGGGGGGCAGGTTAGGGGTTAATAAATATAATATAGGGGTTGGCGGTGTTAGGGGCAGCAGATTAGGGGTACATAAGGATAACGTAGGTGGCGGTTGGCAGATTAGGGGTTAATAATTGTAGGTAGCTGGCGGCGACGTTGTGGGGGGCAGGTTAGGGGTTAATAAATATAATATAGGGGTCGGCGGTGTTAGGGGCAGCTCACTTTAGCCACGACTCTAAATACCGGAGTTAGAAAGATCCCATTGAAAAGATAGGATACGCAATTGACGTAAGGGGATCTGCGGTATGGAAAAGTCGCGGCTGGAAAGTGAGCGTTAGACCCTTTCCTGACTGACTCCAAATACCGGCTGTAGCCCAAAACCAGCGTTAGGAGCCTCTAACGCTGGTTTTGACGGCTACCGCCCAACTCTAAATCTAGGCCATTGTGTTTAACTTAAAGAAAAGAAAGAGTAAAAAAAAGAAGAAAGAAAGGGGAAGAGAAAAAAGGGGAAAAAAAGAGGAAAAAAAAAAAGAGAAAGAAGGTTGTATGACACACTAAGCCCTTATACAGTGCTCTAAGCTATAAAAAGATCTTTTGAATATCTTGATCAGATAAGACAAACAAATTTATTTTCTAGCTTTCGGCACAGTATTAAGGGAGACATGGTTTAAATGATTTATTTGAAGGACAAAGATGATATAGCCAGGTCCTGTTAAATGATGTTAATGCTGTAGAGACCCTCTGATCTGTTTTGCCGTTATATATTTGTGCTAATTCTGCAGATGGTATATGAATTGTCAAGTCTGTATAGATTGTTGGGTTTATTTGAAAAATTTATCTCTGGACTTCTAAGTGAATAAGATATTTGGTATTCCTTGGAAGTATATTCATGGGTGAAGGCCTGCAGTGCTCTAAGATGTAGCATACACTTGCTGACCGGTGTCTGAAATCTTAGTATAAAGGTCTCCGTTTTGATTAATACATATTAATCACAAAGACTCAAAGTAGATGATAGTAAATCACAGGTGAGCTGAGTCTAAAAACTACTAGTTAAACCGTATCATATTAGTGTATCCTGTTAGGAAGTGTTTGAACAGGCCTACTCTATCATATTGAGGTAATTAAGTAAATTATATCTGTACTTTTTTATGCTTGAAGTGTGTGCAAAATTGAGAGGCCGCCTTTAAATTGGCCTACCAATTCTGTATATCTTAAAGGAAAAAGGAAGATAGAATTTGGTCCTGAATACCAGAATAAATGGAGAAATATATCACTAATCCTAAAAATAAATCTCCAGCTATGCCTTTAAAGAGGGATAGAAAACAAAAATCCTCACAAGAAAACATACAAGAGGTATCTATCAGAAGCCCCGAATTAAATTTAGAAAAACAGTTAACCACAAATCAGCTGGCAGATCTGATATTGCCACAGTTTGAAATGATAAAAACAGAAATTTCAGTGCTGTCAAATGAGATAAAGCAGTTTTCTAATAGACTCACGGAAGTAGAATCTAGAATTTCGAATGTGGAAGACAGACATTTCAAACAGGAGGGTGTTCTAGATGTACATACAGATGAGATTAAAATATTAAAAGCTAAAATTGAGGACCTGGAGGACAGATCTAGGCGTAGCAATGTCCGCGTAATTGGCCTCCCAGAGTCAAAAGAATTTGAGGATCTGTTACAATTTAGTGCATGCACACTACCCAAATTATTGGGACTACAGGTAGTTGATGGAAGTTTTCAGGTGGAGAGGGCACACAGAGTTGGCATAGTGAGACAGTCAAAAGATGGTAGTATACGACCAAGAATGGTTTTGATAAAATATCTAAACTTTCAAGATAAAGTGAAAATTATGCAAAATTATAGAAAAACCCAGACACTCACTATAAACACTAAACAGATCCTCTTATTTCAAGACTTTTCAATAGAAACGTCAACAAAGAGGCGGGCGATGGCACCATTTTGTACAGGTCTAATTAGGGCGGGCCTGAAAGCCACCATGAAATATCCGGCAAAAATTACAGTGTTGGGTATGGATGGCACTATTGCACTAAATACAATTGAAGAAGCAAAAGAGTTCTGCAGAGAAAATAATATTGAAGTATAAAGTAACTGAGTTAGACTAACTAACTGTGTATAGAAAAAGTGAATGCAATGGAGGTGTTGTTAGATGACATCGAGGTGAAAGGCAGGGGGGAGTGGGGTGTTTTTTTTTTTTTTTCTTTTTCTTTTTTTTTTCAGAAAGCATAACAATTTAATAAATAAGAAATTAAATGAATAATTCATTAAAATTAATTTCCTGGAATGTGGGTGGGATAACTTTTCCTATCAAACGGAAAAATGTGCTCAAAGAAGTTAGGAAACATAAGCCAGACATTATATTCTTGCAAGAATTACACCTCAAAAAAGTAGAGATAGGAAAGCTGAAAACAAATTGGATTGCCGAAATAATCGCAACACCATGTGAAAAACGAAAGAGAGGAGTAGCGTTAATGCTTGGGAGGGAATTATCATATACGATAATTAAACAGGAATTAGATCCAGGAGGGAGATACATACTGTTGCAATTAAAAATATATGACAAGACCTGGACGCTATGTAATATATATGCGCCAAATATTTGGGATCCCAAATTCTGGGATAAACTGTAAAAGGTCCTATCTCCATATATAGAACAGAACTTGATCATTGCAGGGGACTTTAATAATACGTTGTGCCCGGATTTAGACCGATATAAAATTTGTCGGAAAGCGGCTAATTACAGGGAAGCTAAGCACTTGCAGAGCTTCACCGGTATACTAAAACTTCGGGATGTTTGGCAAATTCATCACCCTGATACTCGGGATTTTAAGTGCGAATCGGGGGCCCATAAAAACTTTTCCCGAATAGACATGTTTCTAGTAGATGAGCAGATTATGAAACATAAAATGGAATCACAGATCTCGGAAATAGTTATTTCTGACCATGCGATTATTGACATAAAGATCATGTTGAGTCCCCCCCAAAAAAAATCAGTCAGTACTTTCCGCATTATATGATCAATAATGTACAATTTGAAAATTGGCTAAAGCAAAAATGGAGGGAGTACTATACGCAAAATCAGGAGTATGAAAATAAAATAGAGGTGTTGTGGGAGGCGGGTAAAGCCGTTATTCGTGGAGAGGTGAAAGCATATATGATCAAAAGAAATAAGAAAAATAAAGATAGAGAAAACCAGTTGACTAATCAACTTAGAAATAGCTACGCCAAATATCTTAGAGTACCCAATAAAGACACTTGGGACAAATACAAAGAAGCAAGAGTGGAAAGGGAATGCTTTCTAAAAAAGATTGGGGCACAGGAAGAGCTTAAAAACAGAGCTAAATTCCAGGGTTTACAGGGTATATCCGCCAAACATCTGGCCAGATTGGTTAAATTCAGGAAGAAATCGAACCAAATCCCTGCTATTAGATCAGAGGAGAAAATATTTACTAATTCAGATGAAATTAGAAAAATATTTTACAATTATTATTGCAGACTTTACGCTAAGGAGGAGGTGAATGAGAAGCAGAAAGAGCAATTCTGGATGGGGTTGGACATCCCGCAGATTTCACAAGAAGCATTACAGTTTGTTAATGCCCCTATAACTGAATTGGAAATATTAGCTGTCATAAAAAGGGCTAAGTCTGGCAAGGCTCCTGGGCCAGATGGCCTATCTGCAGAATTTTATAAAATAATGGCAGCAGAGATATCCCCTACCTTATCCAGATTATTTAATCAATATTATCTTCAGAAAGACATGAACTCAAGCTATTTTTCTGACTCAGTAGTTACCCTAATCCATAAAAAAGCAAAGGATCCAACCAATGTCGCATCATATCGTCCGATCTCCCTCCTGAACCATGATTATAAAATATTAATGTCCCTCATTGCAGATAGACTGAAAAAATCAATTAGCGACATCATACACCCTGATTAGGCAGGTTTCATCCCAGGAAGGAACTCAGTACGAAACATGCGTAGAGTACTTACTACTTTGGACTACCTTTATCAGATCGGCCAGGACCCCGAGAAAAAATACCAAGGGAAAGATATAGCATTAGTCACTGTCGACGCTGAAAAGGCTTTCGACTCAATTATTTGGGACCATCTAATAAATTCATTGAGGAAGTTTGGTTTTTCAGGTGCCCTGGTTGATCTGATTGGGTTAGTATATAACAAACCTAGATCTCAATTGCTTATCAACGGTGAACTATCACAATACATCATTCTGGGAAGAGGGACTCGTCAGGGCTGCCCTCTATCCCCACTACTTTTCGATATCGCACTAGAACCACTAGCGATATATCTTAAAAAGTATCTTCCACCGGTTGTAATAGGGAAGCAGAAAGTATCGATATCATTATATGCTGATGATTTACTAATTTTCTTACAAGATTCAAGACGGAGCATACCCCGTTTTATGGAAATAATAAGAGTATTCAGCTCATTCTCCGGATACAAAATCAATATTAATAAATCAGAAATTTTATGGATTATAAGAGATAAAAACAGCTATCCAGATAACTTTAAAGAAGTGCACAGCATTAACTATCTAGATTAGCAAGAACCCAGCACATTGGTATCAGCTTAATTTTAAAGAGCTATTTCAAAATTTACACTACGACTTAGCAAAATGGAATCTATATTATTTATCTATCTCAGCCCGGGTAAATTTAATAAAATCTATTATATTCCCAAAAATGTTGTTCTTATTACAGAATTTACCTTTACTATTGCAAAAAAATGATATTGATAGGTATAACAAGGCCTGTGCTCTGTTTATCTGGGGGGAAAGGACGTCACGCATTGCTTTTAGCAAGATGGCGCAGATGAAGCTGTTTGGGGGTTTTGCTTGTCCTAACATAAAATGTTACAATATAGTTTCATTGGTTAAATTTGGGATAGATTGGCTCAGTAGAACAGATTACGTTACATATTATGACCAGGAGACGGAATTAATCAAACCATTTAATCTACAGGCTATTATGCACTATCCATACAAACAACTACCAAGCAATGTTAGCAGACTAACTACTATCGCAAATATTGTGCTTGCATGGCAGAAATATTGTAAAATAATGGGTATAGAATTCCAGATCTCCAACCATCTTCCGTTATGCGGTAACCCAGCCTTTTTACCAGGATATAGTAATGAGTTATTCAATGTTTGGAAAAATAAAGTGTTGATATACGCTTCACAATTGAAAGAATCACCAACAGGGCCAATCAGATAATTTGCAGATCTGGCAAGTGAGTTCGATCTGCCATTTAAACATTTTTATGCATACTTGCAGACTCGCCATTTTATAAATGAATACGAAAAAAGTTTTGGTGAGAATTGGACTCAGAGAAACATAGAGTCAGGCATCAAATTATACAAAGCAGGCAATAGATCAATATCAATCTGGTACCAGTATATTATGGTTCAGGAGGGAGAAAGGCACATCAAACTGATCAAACAAAAATTTGTAAGGTACTTTCCACAACTTCAAGACAAAGACATAACAGACAGTTTAAAGAAAACATTAGAAGCTTCAGATAGAATCAACCTAAGGGAGTCTCAATATAAGGTAATTAACAATTTTTATCTAACCCCAGCCAGAATTGCTAAGTGGTCTCAACTCCAGCAGATTTGCCCCAAATGTCATAGACCAAACTCGGATTTACTGCACTATTTTTGGAGTTGCCCAAAGGTTATGCAATTTTGGAGTAAAATTCAATATTGGATAAATAGAAATGTAAGCGACAGGATAGAAATAGAGGCAAAACATGTCTTCTTTTTGTACCCAACACATAACATCGGAGACAGATTATTTATAAACACGGCGATCCTGATCGCAAGAAATGAAATATGTAAAAAGTGGAAACACAAAAATGCTCCGTCCTTAACTGAATTTCTGAATCATATGAGAGGTCAGATCATGATAGAGACCATAGGACTGGATAAGGGGGCAGAGAACCAGGTTGTAACATTTTTCAAGAAGTGGAAAAAGTATATATACATATCACCTATTACAGTGCAATACCACATATTATCTACATTTCAAGACTCTATACCCTTCCTAGAATTAATTGTAAATGGCTCATTACCTCCAAATTGGGTATGCTTATAACAAAGTATGAATAAAAAGTTTTGCAATATTAGAAGCCTTTTTTTTTTTTTTTCTTTCTTCTTCTCTCCTCCCCCTTGCCCCCCCCCCCCCCCCTTGGGCACTGTTTTTAATACGTTGGTGATTCTTCTTGGGTTTTCTCTGTGCTCGCTCTAGTATACAACGGAGGGGTTATGTTTAGCTCTTCGGTGAGAAAATAAGATAAAAAAGAGTAATATTGTGCAGGAGTACTCAAGAAAATATTTAAGGAACAGCATAATCCATCAGAGGTGTATCTTTGTATATATAGATGTTCCTTACAAAGAATGTAAGAAAACAGAAAATATTATAAGGGTGGGAAAAGCGAAAACATTTCAGTAAATCTAATCGGCAAAACATCGGGAAAGATGTGTAAAATGCAAGTAAATTGGGAAAATCTTTTGTGTATTTTATTTTATTTAAGATAAAGAAAAAAAAAACAAAAAAAAATTAAAGTGTATTCTAGGGGCCCCATCCGGTTTTTGCGCGGGTTTGGTATCCTATATACAGCGCCACACATAAATGCGGCACATAGATTTCACCGGTCGGACGTAGTTTTTTCACCCATAGACTAACAATATCCAGCGCAAGGCCTTACGTGGTGAAAATGGAGAAATCTTACTCCATTTTCACCTCGCCATAAAATGCAGCCATAGCAGGCCTTGCGCTGAGTATGGGAGCACCGTAACTCCCTAAAATGCAAAAAAAAACCTAACACCTAACACATGCGCAATGTCTATCTACCTGTCAACCTGTCACCTACATTAAAATTATTAACCCCTAATCTGCCCCCCCTATATTCTATTGGATCAGCCAATAGAATGCGAGGTCAATTCTATTGGCTGATCCGATCAGCCAATCGGATTGAACTTCAATCCGATTGGCTGATTAAATCAACTAATCGGATTTTTCCTACCTTAATTCCGATTGGCTGATAGAATCCTATCAGCCAATGGGAATTCGATGGACGCCATCTTGGATGATGTCATTTAAAGGAATATTCATTCGTCGTTAGTCCGTCGGCCTAGAAGGATGTTCCGTGCCGGAGGTCTTCAAGATGGAGCCGTTCCTCGTCGGATGGATGAAGATAGAAGATGCCGCTTGGTTGAAGACGTCTGCCGGTCCGGATGTCCTCTTCTGCCCCGGATAGGATGAAGACTTCTGCCGGTCTGGATGTCCTCTTCTGATACATCGGATGAAGACTTCGGCCCGGCAGGGCGAAGACGGCTCAAGGTAGGGTGATCTTCAATGGGGTAGTGTTAGGTTTTTTAAGGGGGGATCGGGTGGGTTTTAGAGTAGGGGTGTGTGGGTTGTGGATTGTAATGTTGGGGGGATTGTTCTTTTTTTTACAGGTAAAAGAGCTGATTACTTTGGGGCAATGCCCCGCAAAAGGCCCTTTTAAAGGGACATAATACTCATATGCTAAATCACTTGAAACTGATGCTGTATAACTATAAAAAGCTGACAGGAAAATATCACCTGAGCATCTCTATGTAAAAAAGGAAGATATTTTACCTCACAATCTCCTCAGCTCAGCAGAGTAAGTTCTGTGTAAAAAGTTATACTCAGCTGCTCCCAGCTGCAGGTAAAAATTAAAAAAAAAATGAAGAAATGAACAGCAGCCAATCAGCATCAGCAGTGCTGAGGTCATGAACTCTTACTGTGATCTCATGAGATTTGACTTAACTCTCATGAGATTTAATAGTAAGCTTCCTTTACCTGATTGGTGAAATAATATGAGAGTTCACGAGGCTCATCCCCTAAGACGTTCCCAGGACAGACATACTAATATGCTGCTTAGAAATCCTTTACAATGGGAGGTGGCTACTGAGGAACTTTTGAGGTAAAATATCTTTCTTTTTTACATAGAGATGTTCAGGAGATATTTTCTAGTCAGCATTTTACAGCTATGCTGCATCACTTTCAAGTGTTTAAACATTTGGGTATTATGGCCCTTTAAGGGCTATTTGTAATTTAGTTTAGGATAGGGAATTTTATTATTTTGGGGGGCTTTTTATTTTATTAGGGGGCTTAGATTAAGTGTAATTAGCTTAAACTTCTTGTAATTTTTTTTATTTTTTGTAATTTAGTGTTTGTTTTTTTGTACTATAGTTTAGTTTATTTAATTGTATTTTATTTTAGATAATTGTAGTTAATTTATTTAATTAATTTATTGATAGTGTAGTGTTAGGTGTATTTGTAACTTAGGTTAGGATTTATTTTACAGGTAATTTTGTAATTATTTTAACAAGGTAGCTATTAAATAGTTATTAACTATTTAATAGCTATTGTACCTAGTTAAAATAAATACAAAGTTGCCTGTAAATTAAAAATAAATCCTAAAATAGCTACAAAGTAATTATTAATTATATTGTAGCTATCTTAGGGTTTATTTTATAGGTAAGTATTTAGTTTTAAATAGGAATAATTTAGTTTATAATATTAATATTATTTAGATTTATTTAAATAATAATTAAGTTAGGGGGGTGTTAGGGTTAGACTTAGGTTTAGGGGGTAATATATTTAATGTAGGTGAAGGCGGAGTAGGGGGGTCAGATTAGATGTTAATATATTTAATGTAGGTGGCGGTGGTGTAGGGGGTCAGATTAGGGGTTAATAAATTTAATGTAGGTGGCAGCGGGGTCCGGGAGCGGTGGTTTAGGGGTTAAACACTTTATTCAGGTGCGGCGGGGTCCGGGAGCGACGGTTTAGGGGTTAATACATATAATGTAGGTTGCGGTGGGCTCCGGGAGCGGCAGTTTAGGGGTTAATACTAGGATAGGTTTATTGCGTTGTGGGCTATGGCGGTTTAGGGGTTAATAATTAGGCTTATTGCGTTGTGGGGGGTTGTCGGTCTAGGGGTTAATACATTTATTATAAGGAGTGAGAGGGGGATTGCGGATATAGGGGTTTACGTGTCAGGCTTATTTTTGGGAGGCGTGTTAGACAGTTAAGGAAGATTTAATATTTTAGTTACTTTTTTTAGGCACAGGCAGTTTCTAAAGTGCCGTAAGTCACTGGCGACTCCAGAAATTTGTAGTTACGCTTATTTCTGGACATCGCTAGTTTATCAGACTTGCAGCACTTTAGCAACTGCCGGTGGGGTATATGTAATACCCCGATGTGCAAGGTGAAACTGCCGGTGGAGCGGGTTCCCTCGATTGCGCCGAAAACTACGGCGTATATCGGATCGCACCCCAAATCTCCTAAACAACCCTACCAAGTTATTAAAATATTATCATTATTTATACAGCACAGAACCAGGTCCATGCTAACAGGGCAGGGGTCCCAAAATATTTGTTTCTTATTTGCCAATATAAAAATTAAGGGACAAGCCTGGTTCCCATAGCTCTACACATAATTGGTTATAAAACTTCTTATTGAAGTAAAAGTAATTGTGTATAAAACTTCACACTGAAGTAGAAGTAATTGTGGTATTGGATGTTTTTTACATACAGTTTTGCGCTATGTTTTTCTACATTATTTTCTTGGCACGTATTATCACATTGTGGATCACATTGCAGAATCATTGGATGTTATATTAAAAATTATTATAGATACTGTAAAAAAATAATAAATAAATATATATATATATATATATATATATATATATACTATGGATTATTTAGAATTTTTAGAACATATATATTAATTTTTAATAAATATTATTAATATTTTTAATATTTTATATTTATTATTTATATAACTAACTCATCTTTAGATAACAAATTATTTATGTGCGCTAACCTGACACCTAAAGAGCGATCCTGAAGCACATTATGCTTATTTTACATTCCTATGTTCTTCACATAGAAAAAAATGAAAGTTTTTTTTATTAAATATATATTTTTATTTATACATGTAATATTGTTAATGTAAAATATATATCTATACCTATATATCTATAGGAATAGTTGTATAGGTATATACAGATATATATATATATATATATATATATATATATATATATATATATATATATATATATATATATATATATATATATATATATATATATATATATATATATATAAATAAATTTGTAGTGAAAATAAAAATAGCATTGTTCTGTATTTGAAGAACATTGGAATCAGAAATATTAATAACTCCTATTGGGTTACTGCTCTCCATTAAAGTTGATGGGGAGAAAGAGATTGGGTTCAGTGTCTCTTTAAGGAGAGACACTTTGCAATATAATGCTCAGTAAAATAAGCTGATGATTTCTCTCCATGCCAGAGAATTTTTTAAAATTGAGCCCTTAATGTGTTAAATGGCTAGACAATTGTTAAAGTTTTTATTTTAAAAACAGGGATCATAAAAGGGTTTACATTTATGGACATGGTATCATCTTTAAATCACATCTTCTATGCTATACTATGTTACCGCTATTCAAAATAAAACAACAAAGATCTTCCTAAAATAATTATAGTGGATAGGCAAACACAGCTTTGTGCAAATCAACATGTACTAGTTAAGTGTTCTAATTCTAGCATTTAGAGGATATACCTAGCCTCAGCCCGGAGTCTACTACAGGCAGTAACTAATGTACCTGATGTCTACGACTGCCACCGAGACTGCAGGTACTATTGTAATTCAACAAAAACTATGTTGGCCTCACCAACTAAAATTCATCCTCTGTGCAAAGCCACTCAGTCACTGCTCCTTGTCTGGGTAATACGGGAGACTCACACACAAGCCGCTGCTTTTGGTGTAAAAAATTGTTTTCGTACCCATGCTTTATTAACTGTAGCAGCACTGTGAAATAGAGTCCCTGTACTCCACTGTAATTTAAATAACATAAAAAGATAAAAAAACAAAAAAATGATGCTGCTGCTGGTGCAATGTTGCCCCCTGTTCTTGTGCAGTCAATCAAATGTGAGCTGGGGCTGTCAATCACCCCAGTTGGAATGGTCCAGGGTGATTTTAAACTGCCAGCTCAGAGTTGGAAAACAGCTGTTTGATAAACGGAGACCTTAATGTTGCACATGAATTTAAAAAAATTGTGATCTGCGGTTATTGCAGGAATTTAAAACTGATTGGGATGAATTTGCAAAATCCTTCAATAGTCAGAGCTTGCAGGCGAAATCTAATTATTGTGACTGGTGGGTCCAAGAAAGACACAGACATTCAACTAACAAAACTATGCATCAGTTCCTTGTTGAAGAACCTTAAGCTCAATACTATATCTATGTAAAATAAACCTCTTCCTATAATTTAATCATATATCTTCATTGTGTATTTTTTTTTCTTGTAGTTTAATAATCAGGTTGCACATTCATAAGGTATTGAATTATTTGGCAGTACATTTACCACTATAAAGTTTCTGACATTAGCAGGAGCTTGTGATCGTTAGCTGTGCATCAATTAGTCTGATTCTTTGTCTCTGAACCTTTTGCAGACTCTCAGGACTAGGCTGTCAGACTGCCACCCCCTCTCTCTGGGATCAAACTGTCAATGCAAACCTGCTTTCTTTTCATTCTGAGCTAAGTCACCCCCAGAGAGTGAAAGCTTTCAAAAATGCTTCACACTAAATTACATGATACCAGTTCTGGCTGATCAAACTGACAGTACTTAAAAGAACAATTACAAAGGTTTGTTTTGAATGACTTGTTAGCTATAATGAATAATTTCTGAGAGGTTCAGCGGCAAAGAGTAACCTACATCTGACCTTTTGAGGATACAAGCCTAACGACTTACCTTATAATTAGTTATGGACATTTATTGCTGAAGCCATGCAGGTTGTACATTGTAGGTTTTTATTTATTTTTTTAATTTAATTTTTTATGCTGCAATATGATTCCTTTTCACTTGAATTTCTTCAACCAGTACACCATGTAATTAAATAATACATTGTCACAAAACCTGTATTTATACAGAAATGTATTTTTAAATAACTATATGACTGATTCATTCTTAACACTTGTAAGTGATTAAATAACAACTGTGTTATGCATAGTGGGCTCTTCTTCCCAAACAGGTGCAAAAGAACTTAAAGGGACATTAAACACTCTGAGATGTTAATATAAAATGATAAATTGTATTTACAAAAAAAACAACAACTCTGCAATATACTTTCATTATTTATTTTGTCCCCTTTTCCTGTAATTTCCTTCTGAAATTGTGAGCTGTAATTTCCTTCTGAAATTGTGAGCTCTTTAGTTCCTGTTAGAAATAAAAGTGCAGAACACTGTTATATTCCACACAGCCATTGGTTACACACTCGTGACCTATTTATAACTGACTCTGATTGGTCACAGCAGAGAAGGTAACCTAAGATACAACATGGCAGCTCCCATTGTTTTATAGACAAAAAACTTTACACTTATTTTCTCAATATTTAAACTAATGAAACTTTAAAAAATACATCTACATGTTATTATCAGACTAATCTTTTTTTTAACGCATCATTCTATCTAGAATTTATTTAGTGTTTTTTGTCCCTTTAAATTTTCTTCCCCTTTATTGTGCTCCCAGTAATGTATTTTATATGCTGAAGTGTAGTCATTTGTTTACAAATAGCTCCTTTATTTTATCATTTTGAAATAGTTATTTTTGTCTGTTCAAACTGCTACCCATACTGAACAAATGCACACTGCAGTATTCTCTGTAGGACAGACAAGTCAACATGTGGCAGCAGCAGAAATAAACCTCTAAGCGGGAGAATTTTAAAAGAGTGTTCCTGATGCTACTTGTAATACAATGAACTCTTAGACACACACACACTAACACACTAGATCGATAGATGATAGATAGATAGACTGCCATTCCTCCATACACATAATAGAAAAAATTAACCGAGAATTTCAGAGAAAATCTTGCCCAAAATACCAGAGAATATTTAGCATTTTTGCTATTACTCCATTTAAATAGCATAACCTTGTTTTTTTTAATTTACCTGGGTTTGTAATATTCTGAATTAAATAGTGTATATTTTCAAAAATACATTAAATTCATAAAGTAAAACATCAAATAATGTGTTAATAATCACCTAGATTACCAGTTTTGCGTTAGAGGCTATGCGGTACTAACGAATAGTTTTGTCTCACTGCACACTTATCTGCAGCGCTGGTATTACGAGTTTTCAGAAACCCGTCGTTAAAAGACAAGAAGTGAGCGTTGAGCAAAATTTTGCTCATTGCCGCACTCCAATACCAGCGCTGCTTAAGTCAGCGGTGAGCTGGTTGTACGTGCTCGTGCACGATTTCCCCATAGGAATCAACTGGGAGAGCCGGCTGAAAAAAATTCAAACACCTGCAAAAAAGCAGCGTAAAACTCACTAACGCAGCCCCATTGATTCCTATGGGGAAATAAAATTTATGTCTACACCTAACACCCTAACATGAACCCCGAGTCTAAACACCCCTAATCTTACACTTATTAACCCCTAATCTGCCACCCCAGACATCGCTGACACCTATATTATACTTATTAACCCATAATCTGCCTCTCCGGACACCGCCGCTACCTACATTATACTTATGAACCCCTAATCTGCTGCCCCCAACATCGCAGACACCTATATTATACTTATTAACCCCTAATCTGCCTCTCTAGACTACGCCGTCACCTACATTATATTTATTAACCCCTAATCTGCTGGCCCCATTGTCGCCGCCACCTACCTACACTTATTAACCACTAATATGCCGCCCCCAACGTCACTGCCATTATAATAAACATATTAACCCCTAAACCACCGCACTCCCACCACGCAAACATTAGTTAAATATTATTAACCCCTAATCTGCCATCCCTAACATCGCCGCCACTTACCTACATTTATTAACCCCTAATCTGTCACCCCAACGTCGCCGCCACTATATGAAAGTTATTAACCCCTAAACCTAAGTCTAACCCTAAACCTAACACCCACTAACTTAAATATGATTTTAATAAATCAAAATAAATATTCCTATCATTAACTAAATTCTTATCTATAAAATAAACCCTAAGCTAGCTACAATATAACTAATAGTTACATTGTAGCTAGTTTAGGATTTATTTTTATTTTACAGGCAAGCTTGTATTTATTTTAACTAGGTAGAATAGTTATTAAATAGTTATTAACTATTTAATAACTACCTAGCTAAAATAAATACAAATTTAACTGTAAAATAAAACCTAACCTAAGTTACACTAACACCTAACACTACACTATAATTAAATAAATTAACTAAATTAAATACAATTACCTAAATTAAATTAAATTATCTAAAGTACAACAAAAACACTAAATTACAGAAAATAATAAACAAATTACAGAAATTTAAACCAATTACACCTAATCTAATAGCCTTATTAAAATAAAAATGCCCCCCCCCAAAAAAACAAAAAACAAAACCCTAGCCTAAACGAAACTACCAATAGCCCTTAAAAGGGCCTTTTGCTGGGCATTGCCCCAAAGAAATCAGCTCTTTTACCTGTAAAAAAAAATACAAACACCCCCCCAACAGTAAACCCCACCACCCACACAACCAACCCCCCAAATAAAATACTATCTAGAAAAACCTAAGCTCCCATTGCCCTGAAAATGGCATTTGGATGGGCATTGCCCTTAAAAGGGCAGTTAGCTCTTTTGCCACCCAAACCCTAATCTAAAAAATAAAACCCACCCAATACACCTTTAAAAAAACCTAACACTAACCCCCTGAAGATCGACTTACCGGGAGACGTCTTCATCCAAGTCGGGTGAAGTTGTCCTCCAGAAGGTCATAAGTCTTCATCCAAGCCGGGCAGAAGTGGTCCTCCAGACGGGCAGAAGTCTTCATCCAGACGGCATCTTCTATCTTCATTAGTGATGTCGCGAACTTAAAAATTTCGGTTCGCGAACGGCGGACTCGAACTTCCGCTATTGTTCGCGAACCGGCGAACCGTGCGAACCACCATTGACTTCAATAGGCAGGCGAACTTTAAAACCCACAAGGACTCTTTCTGGCCACAATAGTGTTGGAAAAGTTGTTTCAAGGGGACTAACACCTGGACTGTGGCATGCTGGAGGGGGATCCATGTCAAAACTCCAATGGAAAATTACATAGTTGATGCAGAGTCTGCTTTTAACCCATAAAGGGCCTAAATCACGTAACATTAATAAATTGTTTGCAATAACGTGCCTTAAAACATCAGATAAGATGTCGTATCGATCAGGTAGTGTAAGGGTTATGCCCGCTTCTTAGTGACAGACCAAACTCCAAGTGTAACACACCGCAAACAACCGCAAACAGTCCATTTGCACAACCACGAGATAGATAGATTTGATAGATAGATGCATAGATTACATAGCTCAATCTATGCAATATACATATGATCGATACAAATTACATAGATCAATAGATGCAATATACATTTGATAGATAAAAATTACATAGATCAATAGATGCAATATCCATTTGATAGATACGAATGTTATTGATCCAAACATGCAATATACATTTGATAGATATGAATTACATCAATCAAAAGATGCAATATACATTCTATAGATAAAAATTACATCGATCAATAGATGCAATATACATTTGATAGATACGTTTGATAGTTAGATAGATTTGATAGATAAATAGATAGATTTGAAAGATATAAATTTCCCTGACAGAGTATAACAATAAGACATGCGGTCTGGGACCCGTGGTGTGTTAAGTAGTACTATTTTTAGCAGTTTACTACTACCTGTTACTCCCCCTATCGGGGGAGGTCTATATGGCCTGCATTTGTGGAACAGGGAGATGGAAGAAGATGATTGGTCTGTCCTCCTACTTCAAATTTGTCAAAAACACAAGTGGCTGTCTCAAAACAGTCCGGACACGAGATAGATAGATTTGATAGATAGATATACATAGATTGATAGTTAGATAGAATCGATAGAAGATAAATAGATAGATTTGATAGATATATAATTACCCTGACAAAGTATAATAATTAAACATGCGGTCTGGGACCCATGGTAAATAGGTTGTGTAAAGTAGTACTATTCTTAGCACTTTCATCCCTGTAACTCCTCCTATCGGGGGAGGTCTATATGGCCTGCATGATTACCAATGCAAAGTATAACAACAAGACACGGGGTCTGGGACCCATGGTAACTAGGTTGTGTTAAGTAAAACTTTTCTTAGCAGTTTATTCCCTCTTACTCCCCCTTTCGCTGGAGGTCTATATGGCCTGCATGATTACCCTGACAAAGTATAACAACAAAACATGCGGTGTGGAACCCATGGTAACTAGGTTGTGTTAAGTAGTACTATTCTTAGAACTTTAATACCTGTTACTCCCCCTATCAAGGGAGGTCTATATGGCCTGCATGATTACCCTGACAAAGTATAATAACAAAACATGCGGTCTGGGACCCATGGTAACTAGGTTGTGTTAAGTAGTACTATTCTTAGCACTTTAATCCCTGTTACTCCCCCTATCGGGGGAGGTCTATATGGCGTGCCTGATTATCCTGGCAAAATATAACAACAAGACATGCGGTCTGGGAACCATTGTTAACTAGGTTGTGTTAAGTTGTACTATTCTTAGCACTTTAATCCCTGTTACTCCCCCTATTGGGGGAGGTCTATATGGCCTGCCTGATTATCCTGACAAAATCTAACAACAAGACATGCGGTTTGGGAACCACTGTTAATGTTAACTAGGTTGTGTTAAGTTGTACTATTCTTAGCACTTTAATCCCTGTTACTCCCCCTATCAAGGGAGGTCTATATGGCCTGCATGATTAACCTGACAAAGTATAACAACAAAACATGTGTCCTGGGACCCATGGTAACTATGTTCTGTTAAGTAGAACTATTCTTAGCATTTTCATCCCTGTAACTCCCCCTATCGGGGGAGGTCTATATGGCCTGCATGATTACCCTGACAAAGTATAACAACAAAACATGCGGTCTGGGACCCATGGTGGTACTGGTATAACTAGGTTTTCTTAAGTATTACTATTCTTTGCAGTTTAATCCCTGTGATTGGTCTGTCCTCCTACTTCAAATTTGTCAAAAACACAAGTGGCTGTCTCAAAACAGTCCGGACACAAGATAGATAGATAGGATAGATAGATATACATAGATGTATAGTTAGATAGAATCGATAGAAGAGAAATAGATAGATTTGTTAGATATATAATTACCCTGACAAAGTATAATAATTAAACATGCGGTCTGTGACCCATGGTAATTTGTTTGTGTAAAGTAGTACTATTCTTAGCACTTTCATCCCTGTAACTCCTCCTATCGGGGGTGGTCTATATGGCCTGCATGATTACCATGACAAAGTATAACAACAAGACACGCGATCTGGGACCCATGGTAACTAGGTTGTTTTAAGTAGTACTTTTCTTAGCACTTTAATCCCTGTTACTCCCCCTATCAAGGGAGGTCTATATGGCCTGCATGATTACCCTGACAAAGTATAATAACAAAACATGCGGTCTGGGACCCATGGTGGTACTGGTATAACTATCTTTTCTTAAGTATTACTATTCTTAGCAGTTTAATCCCTGTGATTGGTCTGTCCTCCTACTTCAAATTTGTCAAAAACACAAGTGGCTGTCTCAAAACAGTCTGGACACAAGATAGATAGATAGGATAGATAGATATACATAGATTGATAGTTAGATAGAATCGATAGAAGAGAAATAGATAGATTTGTTAGATATATAATTACCCTGACAAAGTATAATAATTAAACATGCGGTCTGGGACCCATGGTAACTAGGTTGTGTAAAGTAGTACTATTCTTAGCACTTTCATACCTGTAACTCCTCCTATCGGGGGAGGTTTATATGGCCTGCATGATTACCATGACAAAGTATAACAACAAGACACGCGGTCTGGTTCCCAGTGTTAACTCGGTTGTGTTAAGTTGTACTATTCTTAGCACTTTAATCCCTGTTACTCCCCCTATCAAGGGAGGTCTATATGGCCTGCATGATTACCCTTACAAAATATAATAATAAAACATGCGGTCTGGGACCCATGGTAACTAGGTTGTGTTAAGAAGTACTGTTCTTATTAGTTTAATACCTGTTACAACCCCTAATGGTGGGAGGTCTATATTGCCTGCATGATTAGCCGCACCAAACAAAACAACAAGACATGCGTTCTTGGACTGGGACCCATGGCTAACTTGGTTGTGTAAAGTAGTACTATTCTTAGCACTTTCATCCCTGTTACTGCCACCTCTCGGGGGAGGTCTACATGGCCATCATGATTACCTTACCAAAATATAACAATAAGACATGCGGTCTGGGACCCATGGTAACTAGGTTGTGTTAAGTAGTACTGTTCTTATTAGTTTAATACCTGTTACAACCCCTAATGGTGGGTGGTCTATATGGCCTGCATGATTAGCCGTGCCAAACAAAACAACAAGACATGTGGTCTTGGACTGGGACCCATGGCTAACTCGGTTGTGTAAAGTAGTAATATTCTTAGCACTTTCATCCCTGTTACTTCCAGACCTCTCGGGGGAGGTCTACATGGCCATCATGATTACCCTCACCAAAATATAACAACAAGACGTGCGGTTAGGGAACCATGGTAAGGTTACTTCCTTTTGCACAATCAAGTATACCAGTTGCAGACAGAGGTTCTGACCCTGCATTATGGCTGCACCTCTCCCTAAAAGAGGCATCCGTTACAGAGTCTGTGGGCATGTATGCAAAGAGCTGGCCTGCCTAAAAGGAGCAGCAAGGCAGTACAGGTCGTTCTCCTTCAGCCGTTTAATACGATGGCCCACGACCCTCAACAGCCACAACAGCATGAAACACCACATATGCCATCCTTTTGCACAATAGAGTACAGGTATGGCATTGATTTGCGGAACCCGGAGATAATTTAGAGGAACCGGGAATATTGAACAAAAAACGTGCTTGGACACCCAGAACAGGTCGTTCTCCTTCTGCCTTTCTAGACGAGGGTCCAGGACCCTCCACAGACACAACAGCAGGAAACACCACCTATGCCATCCTTTTGATCAATAGAGTACAGGTATGGCATCGATTTTAGGAACACAGAGATAATTTTTAGGAACTGGGAAATTTAAAAAGAAACATGATTGGACATCCAGTACACGTCGTTCTCCTTCAGCCTTTTTATAAGAGGGTCCCGGACCCTCAACAGAAACAACAGCAGGAAAGAGCACATATGCCATCCTTTTGAACAAGAGAGTACAGGTATGGCATTGATTTTAGGAACACAGAGATAATTTTTAGGAACCGGGAAATTGAACAAAAAACCATGCTTGGACACCCAGTACAGTACAGGTCGTTCTCCTTTGGCCTTTTTATAAGAGGGTCCAGGACCCTCAACAGAAACAACAGCAGGAAAGAGCACATATGCCATCCTTTTGAACAATAGAGTAAAGGTATGGCATTGATTTTAGAAACCCGGAGATAATTTTTAG
The DNA here is from genome assembly GCF_027579735.1 of Bombina bombina. Lineage (NCBI taxonomy): Eukaryota > Metazoa > Chordata > Amphibia > Anura > Bombinatoridae > Bombina > Bombina bombina. The sequence continues at coordinate 304,710,034 of NC_069505.1, read as the reverse complement.
GAACCGGGAGATGGAAAAAGATGCTTGGACAACCAGTACACTTTGTTCTCCTTCAGCCTTTTTAGACGAGGGTCCTGGACCCTCAACAGAAACAACAGCAGGAAACACCACATATGCCATCCTTTTGCACAATAGGTTACAAATATGGCATTGATTTGAGGAACCCAGAGATAATTTAGAGGAACCGGGAATATTGAACAAAAAATGTGCTTGGACACCCAGTACAGGTCGTTCTCCTTCAGCCTTTTTATACGATGGGCCACAACCCTCAACAGGCACAACAGCATGAAACACCACATATGCCAACCTTTTGCACAATCGAGTACAGGTATGGCATTGATTTGAGGAACCCGGAGATAATTTAGAGGAACAGGGAATATTGAACAAAAAATGTGCTTGGACACCCAGTACAGATTGTTCTCCTTCAGCCTTTTTATATGATGGGCCACGACCCTCAACAGGAACAACAGCATAAAACACCACATATGCCATCCTTTTGCACAATAGAGTACAGGTATGGCATAGATGGAACCCGGAGATAATTTAGGGGAACCAAGAGATGGATAAAGATGCTTGGTCGGTCCTCCTCCTTCAAATTTGGGGCACTGCGCGTGCAATCTACTGTGCCACCAGATATGAGTGGTGTTTTAAGTAGTACTATTCTTAATGGTTTAATCACTGTTATGTGCATTTTTTTTTGCTTTGAGTTTTGTAGCCACAGTGCAGCAGCAGAGTCCAGAAAAATTAGGCATGTACAAATGCCTGAAAAATTCGGTATTGTTGCAGCCACTGCTGTAGCAGCGGCCAGAAAAATTGATGTTTGTAAAACAGTTAGAAAGTGCCCTAAAACCTTGCGGTTTGAACACTAGTTGTTGGCGGATAAGTCACGCAAGTCATCCTGCATTATAAGAAAAAAAAAAGCCAGCGTGTGTACCATTTGTAGCCCAAGGCTCATCTCATCATCAGGCCTTTTTTACTCAAATTTATCGCCCAATGTCAGTCCCTTCGGGATCAATCCCTCATTCCTTTTAATAAAGGTGAGATAGTCAAGACTTTTTTGACCTAGGCGACTTCTCTTCTCAGTGACAAAACCTCCTGCTGCACTGAAGGTCCTTTCGGACAGGACACTTGAAGCGGGGCAGGACAGAAGTTCAATTGCAAATTGGGATAGCTCAGGCCACAGGTCAAGCCTGCACACCCAGTAGTCAAGGGGTCCATCGCTTCTCAGAGTGTCGAGATCCGCAGTTAATGCTAGGTAGTCTGCTACCTGTCGGTTGAGTCTTTCTCTGAGGCTGGATCCCGAAAGGCTCTGGCGATGCATAGGAGTTAAAAAGGTCCGCATGTCCTCCATCAACAAGACGTCAGGAAAGTGTCCTGTCCTTGCCGCCGTGGTCATGGGAGGAGGAGGATTACTTTAATCTCTTCCCATGTTAGATTCCCGTTGTGCTGTGACATCACCCTTATACGCTGTGTAAAGCATAGTTTTGAATTTATTTTTAAAATGCTCCATCCTTTATGACTTGTGGGAATTTGGTAACATTTCAGGCACTTTATGCTTATACCGGGGGTCTAGTAGCGTGGACACCCAGTACAGGTTGTTCTCCTTCAGCTTTTTTATACAAGGGTCCCTCAACAGGCACGACAGCATAAAAGACGCCATTTGCACAAGGTTGGATGCCAAGCTAATCATGTCCCGTTCCTCGTCCTCACTGATGTCACTGAGGGTATCTTCTTCCCCCCAGCCATGTACAGCACCACAGGTACCAGAGAGGTGACAACAACGAGCACCCTGGGATGCCTGTTGTGCTTGGTCTTCCTCCTCCTCCTCCTCAAAGCCACATTCCTCCTCTGACTCCTCTTCCTCACAATCCTCTTCCTGTGTTGCCGCAGGTCCAGCAAGCGATGCTGATAAGGCTGTTTCTGGTGGTGATGGAAAACACAACTCTTCCTCTTAACGCTCATCTACGGCCTGATCCAGCACTCTTCGCAGGGCATGCTCCAGGAAGAAAACAAATGGTATGATGTCGCTGATGGTGCCTTCGGTGCGACTGACAAGGTTTGTCACCTCCTCAAAAGGATGCATGAGCCTACAGGCATTGCGCATGAGCGTCCAGGAATTTGGCAAAAATATCCCCAGCCCCCCAGGGGCTGTCCTAGCACCCCGGTCGTACAAATACTCATTAACAGCTTTTTCTTGTTGGAGCAGGCGGTCGAACATTAGGAGTGTTGAATTACGTGTCGGGCTGTCGCAAATCAAGCGCCTCACTGGCAGGTTGTTTCAACGCTGGATATCGGACAAGTGTGCCATGGCCGTGTAGGAACGCCTGAAATTGCCACACACCTTCCTGGCCTGCTTCAGGACGTCCTTTAAGCCTGGGTACTTATGCACAAAGCTTTGTACAATCAGATTACACACATGTGCCATGCACGGCACATGTGTCAACTTGCCCAATTTCAATGCCGCCACCAAATTACTTCCATTGTCAGAAACAACCTTGCCAATCTCCAGTTGGTGCGGAGTCAGCCACTGATCCACCTGTGTGTTCAGGGCGGTCAGGAGTGCTGGTGCGGTGTGACTCTCTGCTTTCAGGCAAGTCAACCCCAAGACAGCGTGACACTGCCGTATCTGGCATGTTAAATAGTACCTGGGGAGCTGGGGGGGTGCCATTGATGTGGAGCAAGACGCAGAAGCAGAAGAGGACTCAGCCCAGGAAGAGGTTATGGAAGAGGATGGAGTAGGAGGAGTAGAGGAGGTAGCAGCAGGCCTGCCTGCAAGTCGTGGCGGTGTCACCAACTCTTCTGCAGAGCCACGCATTCCATGCTTGTCAGACGTCAGCAGGTTTACCCAATGTGCAGTGTAGGTGATATACATGCCCTGACCATGCTTTGCAGACCAGCTATCCATGGTCATATGGTCCCTTGCCCCAACGCTGTGTGCCAGACATGCCATTACTTCCTTTCGCACTACAGAGTACAGGTTTGGGATTGCCTTTTGTGAAAAGAAATTTCTGCCAGGTACCTTCTACTGCGGTGTCCCAATAGATACAGTTTTTTGAAAGCATCAGACCACTGCTTGTATGGTAAAATCTGGCGGGCTTAGAGTTCAGACAAGTCAGCTGTCAGACGCCGGGCAAGGGGGTGACTTTGAGAAATTGGCTTCTTACGCTCAAACATGTCCTTGACAGACACCTGACTGTGGGCAGATGACCAGGAACTGCTACGTAAGAGAGACTCAGTGGAGGATGGTTGAGAGGGGGCAAGGAGGACAGCAGTTGTTGACGTGGCTGAATATGCGGGAGCAGGAGGAGGAGGGCGGCTTTGAGTTTGTGTGCTGCTTCTACTCATGTGTTCTTCCCATCGCGTTTGTGATGTGAGACCATGTGCCTTTGCAAAGCAGTTGTACCTAGGTGGGTGTTGGACTTCCCACGACTCAGTTTCTTTTGGCACAGGTTTCAAATGGCATCGCTGTTGTCAGAGGCAGACACACAAAAAAAATGCCACACTGCTGAGCTCTGTGATGACGGCATTCTGGTGGTGGCAACAGCATGCGTTGATGGTCGTCGGCGTGCTGTCTGGCTGATCCCGGGTGCCGATGCATGCTGTCTGACTGTGCCACTAGCTCCTTGCGACGACCTCCCCCTGCTTCCAACTCGTCTCCTCCTCTCTGTCTCCCCATCTGAACTTTCCCCCTCTTCTTCTTCTCTTCTAGCAGGCACCCACGTAACATCCACCAACACATCATCATCAACCGCTTCACTTGTATCTGACACATCAAGAAAGGAAGCAGCAACGGATACAACATCATCATCATCACACCGTACCTCCATGTCTGTAATGCTGGCTGACTGAGACATATCACTGTTATCTACATCCTCTGTCAATGATGGTTGCGCATCACTCATTTCTTCCAACTGATGTGTCAATAACTCCTCTGACAGATCAAGTGGAGCGGCTGTGGTGCTAGTGTTGGTGGTGGTGACAGGCGGGCGAGTGGCACTGGTCACTTGAGAGGTGCCCAAAGCACAGCTGGACGTAGATGGTGCGTCAAGGTTAGGAGGACTAGGAGCGGAAGCTGTAGAAGATTGGGTGTCCTGTGTTAGCCATTCAACTAGGTCCTCCTCAGAACTTTTCGCGTCCCCCCTGGCACCTGGCGTCTGAACAATGTGCATATTTGTAGGGTCTAAAGGAATCACAGCACCACGACCACAACGGCACCTGCGGAATGGCCTGCCTCTGCCTGTCATTTTTTTTTAAAATGTACACTTACAATACTATTAAACCAATTATGAGTGGTGGCACTGGGCAAGTGGGCACAGTATAAGCTGTGAGCCTGACAACAAAAAAAGACTGATGTTTCAAAGTAAAAAATGTTTATTTTTTAAATATTAAAAGTACTGTGACAACAAATATGATTGGTGGCACTGGTTGGCAAGTGGGCCTGTCTGGCACACACGCTGGGAGGAAGGCAACTGCAATTAGATTACACTAGCTGAGTCATGCTTCTTAATCCAAAAATTTTTTTTAAAAAAAAAATTGACAATACTGTTAGAACAAATATGATTGGTGGCACTAGTTGGAAACGGCAAGTGGGCCTGGCACACACGCTGGCAGGCAGGCAACTGCAATTCAATGGCACTAGCAGACTGATGATTCACAGTCAAAAAAGTTATGATTCAAAATATTTTCAATACTGTTACAACAAATATGATTGGTGTCACTAGTTGGCTAGTGGGCCTGGCACACACGCTGGCAGGCAGGAAACTGCAATTCAATGGCACTAGCAGACTGATGATTCACAGTCTAAGATTTTTTTATTTTAAATATTTACAATACTGTTACAACAAATATGATTGGTGTTACTAGTTGGCAAGTGGGACTGGCACACACGCTGGCAGGCAGGCAACTGCAATTCAATGGCACTAGGAGACTGATGATTCACAGTCAAAAAATTTATGATTTAAAATATTTTCAATACTGTTACTACAAATATGATTGGTGGCAGTAGTTGGCTAGTGGGCCTGGCACACACGCTGGCAGGCAGGAGGAAACTGCAATTCAATGGCACTAGCAGACTGATGATTCACAGTCTAAGAATTTTTTATTTTAAATATTTACAATACTGTTAGAACTAATATGATTGGTGTAACTAGTTGGCAAGTGGGCCTGGCACACACGCTGGCAGGCAGGCAACTGCAATTCAATGGCACTAGGAGACTGATGATTCACAGTCAAAAAAGTTATGATTCAAAATATTTTCAATACTGTTACAACAAATATGATTGGTGGCACTAGTTGGCTAGTGGGCCTGGCACACACGCTGGCAGGCAGGAGGAAACTGCAATTCAATGGCACTAGCAGACTGATGATTCACAGTCTAAGAATTTTTTATTTTAAATATTTACAATACTGTTAGAACTAATATGATTGGTGTAACTAGTTGGCAAGTGGGCCTGGCACACATGCTGGCAGGCAGGCAACTGCAATTCAATGGCACTAGGAGACTGATGATTCACAGTCAAAAAAGTTATGATTCAAAATATTTTCAATACTGTTACAACAAATATGATTGGTGGCACTAGTTGGCTAGTGGGCCTGGCACACATGCTGGCAGGCAGGAAACTGCAATTCAATGGCACTAGCAGACTGATGATTCACAATCTAAGAATTTTTTTATTTTAAATATTTACAATACTGTTAGAACAAATATGATTGGTGTAACTAGTTGGCAAGTGGCCTGGCACACACGCTGGCAGGCAGGCAACTACAATTCAATGGCACTAGTAGACTGATGATTCACAGGCAAAAAATTATTTATTTTAAATATTTACAATACTGTTATAACAAATATGATTGGTGGCAATAGTTGGCAGCAAGTGGGCCTGGCACACATGCTGGCAGGCAGGCAACTGCAATTAGATTACACTAGCAGACTGATCTTTCACAGTCAAAAAAATTATTATTTTTAATATTTAAACTACTGTTATAACAAATATGATTGGTGGCACTAGTTGGCAAGTGGGCCTGGCACACACGCTGGCAGGCAGGCAACTGCAATTCAATTGCACTAGCAGGCTGATGATTCACAGTTAAAAAATATTTTATTTTAAATATTTACACTACTGTTATAACAAATATGATTTGTGGCACTAGTTGGAAAGTGGGCCTGGCACACACGCTGGCAGACAGGCAACTGCAATTAAATAACAATAGCAGACTGATGTAACAGTTTGTTTTTAAAAAAGTTACAAAAATGTTACAACAGATAGGAGTAATGGCACTCAGGAAAGAACTAGGCACAGTATGTGCTGGCAGTCTGACACACAGGCTGGCACTAGTGGTGGCAGGCTGGCCTGTAAACTAAAATTAAATAACACTAGAAGACTGATGTAAAAGTTTTTTTTTACAAATTTAATATAATGTTACATCAGATAGGAGTGGTGGACTGGCACTGAGGATGGAAGTAGGCACAGTATATGCTGGCAGCCTGACACACAGGCTGGCACTAATGGCAGTTAGGCTGACCTGGCAACTAAAATTAAATAACACTAGAAGAGGACTGATGTAAAAAAAAATTTAAAAAAAATTTACACTAATGTTGTTACACCAGATATAAGTGGTGGAAAAAAGAGCTATTAATCAGTGTCACACTTTATGATGTGGGCCAGAAAAACACAGGCCTGATGGAAAATGAAGTTAAATTACACTAGCAAAATGATTTAAACGTTGTTTTTTTTTAAATTTAAAATAATGTTAAGCAGATATGAATCGTGGCTGCTAGGTAGGGCAGCAATTAACCACAGTATGCTTGCTGTGTAAGTCAGAAACACACAGGCCTGATAGAAAATGAAAGTAGATTACACTAGCAAAATGATTTAAAAGTTTTTATTTTAAATTTAAAATAATGTTAAGCAGATATGAGTGGTGGCTGGCTGCTAGGTAGGGCAGCAATTAACCACAGTATGCTCTGTAAGTCAGAAACACACAGGCCTGATAGAAAATAAAATTAGATTACACTAGCAAAATGATTTAAAGGTTTTTTTTTTTAATTGAAAAAAATGTTAAGCACATATGAGTCGCTGCTGCTAGCCTAGTTAGGGCAGTAATTAACCACAGTATGCTCTGTAAGTCAGAAACACACAGGCCCCATACAGGCCTGATAGAAAATGAAATTAGATTACACTAGCAAAATGATTTAAAAGTTTTTATTTTAAATTTAAAATAATGTTAAGCAGATATGAGTCGTGGCTGCTAGCCTAGGTAGGGCAGCAATTAACCACAGTATGCTCTGTAAGTCAGAAACACACAGGCCTGATAGAAAATGAAATTAGATTACACTAGCAAAATTATTTAAAAGTTTTTATTTTAAATTTAAAATAATGTTAAGCAGATATGAGTTGTGGCTGCTAGCCTAGGTAGGGCAGCAATTAACCACAGTATGCTTTGTAAGTCAGAAACACACAGGTCTGATAGAAAATGAAATTAGATTACACTAGCCAAATGATTTAAAAGTTTTTTTTTAAAATTTAAAATAATGTTAAGCAGATATGAGTGGTGGCTGGCACAGAGCAATGAACCACAGTATATGCTGTGTGAGCCTGAGAGACAAATAAATTACACTAGCAAAATAATTTCAAATTTTTGTTGGTTAAATTTAAACTAATGTTAAGCAGATATCAGTGGTGGCACTAATCACAGTATATGCTGTGAGCCTCACACACAGGCTGAAAGCCAAGCAAATGCAAATAAAAATACAAAAAAAAAAAAAAAGACTGAAGTTATAGCCCTAAAAAGGGCTTTTTGGGGTGCTATCCTTGCAGCAGAGATGAGAGGAGTCCTTCAGGACTGTAGTGGACACTAAATACACTAGCCTAGCTATCTATTTCCCTATTATGTCAGCAGCAGCAACACTAAAAGCTCCTCTCACTAAGAAAGCAAGATCGTAATGAGTCTAAAATGGCTGCTGCCAAGGAGCTTGGAGGGTCTGTGAGGGAGTGTCTGCTGCTGATTGGCTCAAATGTGTCAGAAGGCTGTGACATACAGGGTCAAAGTTTCCTCAATGATGACACATAGGGGGCGGATCGAACATGGCATATGTTCGCCCGCAGCGGCGAACGCGAACAAGCTATGTTCACGGTGAACTGTTCTCCAGCGAACAGTTCGTGACATCACTAATCTTCATCCATCTGGCACGGAGCGGGTCTATCTTCAAGATATCCGACGCGGAGCATCCTCTTCTGGCGACGACTAAAACAGAATGAAGGTACCTTTAAGTGACGTCATCCAAGATGGCGTCCCTTAGATTCTGATTGGCTGATAGAATTCTATCAGCTAATCGGAATTAAGGTAGAAAAAATCCTATTGGCTGATGCAATCAGCCAATAGGATTGAAGTTCAATCCTATTGGCTGATCCAATCAGCCAATAGGATTGAGCTTGCATTCAATTGGCTGATTGGAACAACCAATAGAATGCGAGCTCAATCCTATTAGCTGATTGCATCGGCCAATAGGATTGAAGTTCAATCCTATTGGCTGATTGCATCAGCCAATAGGATTTTTCCTACCTTAATTCTGATTGGCTGATAAAATTCTATCAGCCAATTGGAATCTAAGGAACGCCATCTTGGATGACGTCACCTAACCCTTTAAGGACACAGCTTTCAGTTTGCTCAATTGTTTTATGACGGAAAAATTCCGTCATATGTCCTTAAGAGGTTAAAGGTTCTGCTTTAGTCATCACCAGAAGTCCTTAAGAGGTTAAAGGTTCTGCTTTAGTCATCACCAGAAGAGGATGCTCCGCGTCGGATGTCTTGAAGATGGACCCACTCCGCGCCGGATGGATGAAGATAGAAGATGCTGTCTGGATGAAGACTTCTGCCCGTCTGGAGGACCACTTCGCCCGGCTTGGATGAAGACGTCTCCCGGTAAGTCGATCTTCCGGGGGTTAGTGTTAGGTTTTTTAAGGGTGTATTGGGTGGATTTTATTTTTTAGATTAGGGTTTGGGTGGCAAAAGAGCTAACTGCCCTTTTAAGGGCAATGCCCATCCAAATGCCTTTTTCAGGGCAATGGGGAGCTTAGTTTTTTTTAGATAGTATTTTATTTGGGGGGTTGGTTGTGTGGGTGGTGGGTTTTACTGTTGGGGGAGTTGTTTGTATTTTGTTTTACAGGTAAAAGAGCTGATTATTTTGGGGCAATGCCCCGCAAAAGGCCCTTTTAAGGGCTATTGGTAGTTTAGTTTAGGCTAGGGTTTTTTTTATTTTGGAGGGGCTTTTTTTATTTTAATAAGGCTATTAGATTTGGTGTAATTAGTTTAAATTTCTGTAATTTGCTTATTATTTTCTGTAATTTAGTGGGGTTTTTTTGTACTTTAGCTAAATTAATTTAATATAGGTAATTGTATTTAATTTAATTTAGTTAATTTATTTAATTATAGTGTAGTGTTAGGTGTTAGTGTAACTTAGGTTAGGTTTTATTTTACAGGTAAATTTGTATTTATTTTAGCTAGGTAGTTATAAAATAGCTAATAACTATTTAATAACTATTCTACCTAGTTAAAATAAATACAAACTTGCCTGTAAAATAAAAATAAATCCTAAGCTAGCTACAATGTAACTTTTAGTTATATTGTAGCTAGCTTAGGGTTTATTTTATAGGTAAGTATTTAGTTTTAAATAGGAATAATTTAGTTAATGATATTAATTTTATTTAGATTTATTAAAATTATATTTAAGTTAGTGGGTGTTAGGTTTAGGGGTTAATAACTTTAATATAGTGGCAGCGACGTTGGGGGTGGCAGATTAGGGGTTAGTAAATGTAGGTAGGTGGCGGCGATGTTAGGGACGGCAGATTAGGGGTTAATAATATTTAACTAATGTTTGCGAGGCGGGAGTGCGGCGGTTTAGGGGTTAATATGTTTATTATAGTGGGGGCGGCAGATTAGGGGTTAATAAGTGTAGGTAGGTGGTGGCGACATTGGGGGCAGCAGATTAGGGGTTAATAAATATAATGTAGGTGTTGGCGATGTTGGGGGCAGCAGATTAGGGGTTCATAAATATAATGTAGGTGGCGGCGGTGTCCAAAATAGTTGTAGTCTGGGGCAATCCCACCATATGTGTAGAATGGTGCCCTTTTCTGTGTAACCCCTCCAGCATTTACCCAAGGAGGTGGGTTACAGTACCGTTAGTTTGGACAGGGTCAGATACCATCTTGTTAGGTTTTTTAAGTTGGTTTCCTGCACTTGGGCTGAAATTGATGCTGTTTTATTATTAATTAATACATTTTTCCAGTGTTTTAGTGTCAATTCCAGGTCAAGTTCTCTACCCCATGCCTTTTTGTATGCCGGTAGTTGGTCTGTGTCATTAAATAGGAGTTTCTTGTTTAGTATAGATACTAAGGGGGAGGGATGTTGTTTTGCTATGCAGAGTTTTTCAAAATTGGTCATTTGTCTGAATTGTGATTTCTTGTGCCTATGTGAAGTAATGAAGTGGTAATCTGTGCATATGACATCCAGTTTAGGGGTATGTCTGAATCTAATATATTTTCAAGATTTTTTAATTTGTGTTATTGCGTCAGATGGTGTATAGTATTAGTCTCTATTTGTTGACCTGTGTATGTATATGGTCATCAGATTCAGAGGCAGGTCAGGGTTGTATGGTGTCACACGTGTATGGTGTCATAGGTGACATTGGTGTGGATATATAAGTAGAGGTATGTATGATTATATCCCAGACTACAAAAATTCCCTCATAAGAGGATAATCGTTTATTAGAGAAGGTCTGTCTTTTTTTGCAATCCATGCTTAATATCCTAGGTTGTTTGTGGCAGAATAGATCTGTCTATCTGAATCCAATGTTTTTTGAGGTTGTTTGTACACCATTCCACCAATCTCTGTAGTATTAAGGATTTTTAGTAAAACATTTATTTTTACTAAGATGATCCTGCCCAGCCACGAGAGGCTTTTATTTTTCCAATTTGAGAAGTCATTAATTAGCGCCTTCTCCAAATATTTATAATTGGCTTTGAATAAAGTGTCTGTGTTTGCTTATCCCCAGATATTTTATTCTATCAGTCTGCTGTTTCAGCGGACTGTTTGTCATTAGTTGAGATGCCATTTCTTTTGGTATTGTTATATTTAAGAATTCTGATTAATTGATATTTAGTAGGAAGTTGGAGTGTTTGCTGTATTCGTTAAAAATTTGTAAGGCTTGTGGAAGGGATGTTTCCGTGTTCGTGAGTGTTAGCAGTACATCATCAGCGTACATTGCTAACTTGTGTTCTGTGTTATCTAATATGATTCCAGTAACCTGTGTGTTTCCGTGGATTTTGAGGGCTAGGATTTCTATGGAGATTGCAAATAAGACTGGTGAAAGAGGGCAGCCTTGTCTGGTGCCATTAGTAATTATGAAGCTATTAGATAATAAGCCATTAACTTTTATTTTGGCAGTTGGTGTAGTGTATAGGGAGAAGATTATTTCTATAAAGATATGGCTGAATCCCATTTTCGACAGAGTGGCCCTTATAAAAAGCCAATGCACTCTGTCAAAAGCCTTCTCTGCATTTGTGGAGGTGAGTGAGAAAGGTATCTGGTTATTTTGTGCATGAGAGATGAGTTGCAACACTTCTAGGGTATTGTCCCACGCCTCTCGTCCCGGGACAAAGCCCACATTAATTATCTTTGGGAGAACTTTGTTTATGCATTTGGCTAGTATTTTTGCACATATTTTGATGTCAGAATTGAGTAAGGAGATTGGGCGAAAATATTCTGGTTTATCTGGTATTTTGCCTGGTTTTGGCAGGACTGTGATGTGAGCTTCAAGTAGGTTTTGTGAGAATCCTCCATCTTCTTGCAATGTATTATATGTGGCTGCTAAATGTGGAATTAGTAATGAAGCAAATCTTTTGTAGTAGGATATTCCAAGTCCATCTGGACCTGGACTTTTTCCAGTTGGTGTATCTTTTATTGCATTTAAGATTACTTTGTGAGTTATGTGTGACTCTAATTGTTTTGCCTCATTTGTATCAATAGTTGGGACGTCAATATATTTTAGGTAATTTTCTATATCTATCAGAATGTTTTTTTTGTGGGTGTCAGGGTCTAGTGGTAATGTGGCTGCTTTTAGGTTGTACAGTGAGAAGTAGCATAGCCTCAGGGTCTCTGCTATGTTTGTGCTATCGTTATGTTGCGTACCTTGTTTCTCAGTAATGTTTGAGATATATGATTTGAATTGTTTCCTTTTGAGAGCTTTGGCTAGAAGTGCGCCAGATTTGTTGCTATACTCAAAATATTGTTGTCTTAAATGTAATGTCCTTGTTTGTGTTTCCTTAAGTTGAAGCGCTTAAAGCTCTTCTCTAACCTGTGTCAGTGAGTTTAATATAGTGACAGATGCTGTGTGTTTTTTGTGTTCAGTTGCCCAAAAAAGCAATTTGTCCTTTAAATGAATTGTAATATTGTCTGGTCTGTTTGCGCTGTGGTGCTTTGATTTTGATCACTACTCCTCTTATGACAGCTTTATGTGCTTCCTATATTAGTGACGGTTTTTATCTGCTCTGTGTTGTTAAGCCTGAAGTATTCTGTTAGTTCCCTTTCTATCTCTAACTTGTTAAATGGGTTATTGAGAAGGCTTTTGTCCATATGCCACATGTAGGGAAGCAGTGGTTCCTCTGGTCATAGAAAAGCACACAACACTGGTGAATGATCTGACAATGTGAGTGGCAATATGGCTGTATGGTATACCTGCGAGAGTGTGGTTGAGTTTGTCGTAATATAATCTATTCTAGAGTATGACTGATGTGGGTGTGAATAGAATGTGATATCACGATCTATAGGGTGTAATGCCCTCCAAGTGTCGTGGGCCATGAGTTGTTGTAATTGGGAATTTATTGATTTGAGCACTCTTTTAGGTATGCTGGAGGAGCGCTTGAGGTATCTAGGACAGGGTCAAGAGGTGTATTAAAATCTCCTCCCAGGAACACTGTGCCCTTCCCAAGTTCTAATATCATTTGTGAGATTGTTTTCAACGCTATGTGTTGTTGTTGGTTGGGCATGTAAACATTTACTAAAGTTATATATCTGTTGTACAGAAGGCCAACCACAAGCATGTATCTTTGTGCACATGTGTCAGGTGAAAATGGATTGTATTTCTGATTAGATTACCCCCATGTTTTAGTTGGTCCTGATGAAAGGAATGCTGTTTGATATCTAGCGCTAAGAAATTTGGGTTCTCTACCTTTTTTAAAATGTGTCTCTTGGATGAAAAGTGTATCTCCTTCCTGTCTGTGTAGCTCCCTGAAGGCTATGGAGCATATTTCTGGGTTGTTGAGGCCCTTAGCATTTATTGTTATAAGGCGTAGTTTGTGTGAGCGGGGGATGCCTCTCGGTTTGCCATTGTTATATATGTGAGAAAGGGGAGAACTGATAAGGGGAAGATTTTGGTTAGTAAGGGTGGTGTATTTTCTGGAGTGCTGAAAAAGTGGGGTGGCAGCGACCTCTGCCTAGACCACTTTATTAGTCAAACAATAGAACAGTTAACCCAATTTTTCTAGTATTATAGTAGAGGTATAAGTGTCAAGTACAATAACTGAGGGTAGTATACCTTACCCCCAATTCAACATTCTTATGTTGAATATTGATTTGTGGCAGGCAAAAGTTTAGGTTTATTTTATGCAGTTTTCATATCTGCACGTGTGTGGTGATGTTCCAGGCACCATCAGTGTGTGTGTGGTTTTTTTTTAAATTATGTTGGTGTTTGGAAGTTATTCTTTAGAGTCTCTGTGTCTTTGGGTATGCCATTTTTGCCAGCTTATGATAATAACGTATGACTATCTTATATAGATTATACTTGTTATGTGTTGTGCTATTTCTTTTTAAGGTGTGGTGCTGGAATTGTACCATTTCTTATGCATGTGGGTGCAATTCTCCTTTTTTTTAACATATAATTTTACAACAGTCAGACAAAATTGGATAATGAAACAAGTGGTGTAAAACATTTAACAATAACAGCAAAACGTTTACTTATCTGTTAAACAGGCAACCAGGCAGGATCACCAGCCACCAGCTTTTTGTTTTGTGTGGAGTTAATTCCTGCTATGCATTTAAAGTGTGGTCTATCACTTCGAGTGTGTAAATATCGTAGATGCCTTCTATGTGTGTGTGGCTTACAGATCATATGTATGCTTGTGGTTTAACTCTGAGATCCTCGCCCTTTTGGTAAGGTTATTGTTATGAGGCAGGTCAATATATGTTATCTCTATGTGTTGCGTGGTGTCTTTTGAGGGGATTACGCATTCTAGTGAATATGGAGGTATGTTAACTCACATTTTCACATCACAACATTAGAACTGAATATTGGAACAAATGATATCAGCAAATAATTATATCAAAAACAGGATGATAATAATAACGGGATAACATTACCCATTTGTTGAGAGAGTGTCCATATGTAAGCACCACCCTTTATTGTGGCATAATGTGGTGTTAGTCCTCACTGCTATTTTGCAGTGTGTATGAGTATGTCTTTTTACAATTTCTATTTTTGGTGTAATTCCTCTACTCAAGGGATGCTTTATGGCAAGACATGATTGTCTGGGTTGTACTATTCTTTGGGAGGGTTGATTTGTACCTGTAGTGTCTCACAGAAATGTTTCAGGTCATCTAGGCTCTTGTAAGTAGTTGTCTTATCTCCTTTCATGGCGGTTATGCTAACTAGGAATCCCCACCTGTAGGATATCTTCTGAACTCTTAATACTGAAGTTATGAATTGCAGATCTCTCCGTTTCTGAAGTGTAGTGGGTCTGAGGTCAGCGAAAACTTGGATTGGAACTCCAGCATGTGTGAATTGTGTTTTTTGTTGGGCATGTCGCATTATTTCCTCTTTGTCTTGATGGTTCAAAAATTTTACTATGACATCTCTCGGTGGTGCTTTGACTAATGGCTTTGCTCTAAGAGCTCTGTGAGCTCTTTCCATAACGATGTCTGGGGAAGAATGAGTGCCTTTAATTGTCCTGTATAAGTCTTGTTAATAGCCTTGCAATGAGGTTGGTAGGATGCTCTCTAGGATTCCTCTAATGCGTAGGTTGTTCCTACGACCTCTGTTATCAAAGTCCTCGCCTTTTTCTAGGAGGTTTTGAATGTTTTCTTCTTGGCTGTACATAAGTTGTGAAAGATGTTGTACATCTTGTGTTGTTACGTTATGGTTTTCTTCCAAGGTGATAACTCTGTGGTCTATGCGCTTAAGATCCCTTTTAATTTCCTGGAACATATTGAGCATATCTGCCATGGCTGATTTTATATCCTTCTTCAAGGACAGGAACTTTAGATCTTCTCTTGTAATTTCTGAAGACTGGGTGAATGGTATAGGGGTATTTGGGTGAGTCTCAGAGGTTTCCAGAGGTGGCTGTGTTTCTTGGGGATTGTCTGGTTTTGTTTGTGATGCCCCCTCTGCTGCCTTTAGGTAATGATTAATCATTTTCAATTTAGGGTGTGAGTCTGCATTTTGAGACTTTTTGGCTGGCATTCCCTTGTATCTGGCAGGAATGATGTTTCTTTTATGTATCCCTTCCCTTGGGCGAATTGAGGCTTAGTTCTCACCAATTTTGGTTTTGGTGTTTGGGATGTTTATAGTGGAGAGTATGTATCCTAATGAAGTTCTTTGAGTCTCATGTTGCCTTTCTAGAGGTATGATTCACCTCATAGTCTTTGGTCTATGTATGCCTGTCTGGCTGTTAAGCTGGAGTGTTTTGCTGCTACACCTCATGGTATCTGGCCTGTGTAAGCCTGTTTGGCCATTTTCCTAGGGTATGATTGCCGGTCTCCCGTCTGATTTTTATCTCCCACACTCCCTTTTGTTTGGTAAGGGATAGTCTGTTTGCTTGCCCCCTGTCTGGAGGTGCCTGTAATGGTGTGTTGTACTTCCAGTGCTCTGTTGGCCATGTGGTTGTTTGGTGTGGCTCAATCCCAGCTCCTATATATGTGTCTCTTGCAGCGTGGAGTGGCTTTGTCGATCTCTTATTCCAGCTCTTAGATTTGTTTTGGCTTGTTTATTTGAACGGGTGCCGTGTGTCCCTGCCGGCCGTTTCGGGGTCTGAGGCCTGTGGCCTCACCGGAGCTGATGCCGGAGGGGAAGTGCTATTGAGTGTGACTCTGACTGTGCCCACTGGTTGTGTGTAGGTGCCGTTACCTTTTAGGGTTATTTTGCCTGCTTTTTTGCCATCTATTTGTCTAGCTGGAGGATCATGGCCTAGGAGCTGTTCTAACTTGCGGCCATCATGCTGCGCAGCCAAGCTCCATCCCCCAGAGAGATAAATGTTTTTATCACCAGTTTCCCAAATTTACCACATCAATGGAAACTAAGCCCAAGTGAGCTGTATATAGCAGATTAAATTCCCTTATAATTTCCCTATAAATCAAGCTCTGAGGATTTTAAAGAGCAAGGATAAAAACAATATACAAAAATAACAACAGTGTCTCGGAGGTTACCTGGACTACTTATTAATTAAAGGATGTAGCTGCCTAGAAATGCCATCATGTGGATAGGTGTAATTGTGCAATAGATTTCTCATTATGGCTTGATCACAATCTATCGGCAGCGTCTTTTTTCTTTTCTTTGGGCTTAAAAGGCTATTTTTTTTTATTCTGCAATATCATTATAGAGCATTTCTGGCAGACTCCCACACTCACAAACAGGTTTGATCCTTGATAAAAGCCCTATTTTCCCTATGGAGCCGAAAAGTTCTTGTGGATCAATATAAATTTTAAGTTACTTTTCAACAGCTTTTCAAGCCCAGTTTTTGTTTATCGGATTCCACACCTATAGGTACTTGATATCTCCCCAAAATGACATTTTGGACAACTTTAACACAATTTCACACTATTTATAATCAGCCTATTATCTTACAGATATGTCAAACACTCTGAAATGGTCACAGGAGACATTCTACAGGTTTAGTAACACCCATTGTATGAATTCATTAAAACTACATTCACCCCTATTGGAGAAGCTTTATACAGGGAACAGGGCACACATTTACATATGTATAACGACATATACAGTACATATGTGTATGTGTTGATTGTGTGATATACTGAACAGCTAAGGGGATCTGTAGGAAATATCACTTCAGGACACCAACATCTACAAATGTCGTGATTTTATATTTTATATTTCACTATTGCCTCAAACAGTACTGGCGTTATTAAAAACTGTCGCCTAGATTTAGAGTTTTGTCGGTAAAGACACGCATAGCTAACGCTGCTTTTTTTCTTACCGCTCCCTGTAAATAACGCTGGTATTTTGGGTTGTCTGAATGGCTGCGTTAGGCTCAGAAAAGTGAGCGTTGAGCATAATTTAACGCCACTTCAACCCTCAATACCAGCGTTGCTTATGGTAGCGGTAAGCTGGCAAAACGTACTCATGCACGATTCCCCCATAGGAAACAATGGGGCAGTTTGGGCTGAAAAAAAAACACCTGCAAAAAAGCAGCGTTAAGCTCCTAACGCAGCCCCATTGTTTCCTATGGGGAAACACTTTTTTAGTCTACACCTAACACTCTAACATGAACCCCGAGTCTAAAAACCCCTAACCTTACACTTATTAACTCCTAATCTGCCACCCCCGCTATCGCTGACACCTGCATTTTATTATTAACCCCTAATCTTCTGCTCCGGACACCGCCGCCACCTACATTATCCCTATGAACCCATAATCTGCTGCCCCCAACATCGCCGACACCTATCTTATATTTATTAACCCCTAATTTGCCCCCCCAACGTTACCGCAACCTAACTACAAGTATTAACCCCTAATCTGCCGACCGGACATTGCCGCCACTATAATAAATGTATTAACCCCTAAACCGCCGCACTCCCATCTCGCAAACACTATAATAAATTGTATTGACCCCTAATCTGCCATCCCTAACATCGCCGCCACCTACCTACAATTATTAACCCCTAATCTGCCGCCCCCAACGTCGACGCTACTATAATAAAGTTATTAACCCCTAAACCTAAGTCTAACCCTAACCCTATAAAAAAGAGAAAAGGAGAGGAGCGCCGACTCAAATGTAGGGATAAAACAATTTATTAACACAAGAAAAACAGTTCAAAAACACTCACAAGATAAAAGGGGTAAAATTCATATCTGGGCCGTCTGCCGTGAATATTCCCCTGCGGTCAGTTTGTAGTCACTCCGATGTTAGGAGGTATATATTCTAGTTGTTAGAGTCTCATGCTTTGTAATCGGTCCTTACCACACCGCTCTGCAGTCGCGGGTGGTGACGTAGAATTCAGCGTGCAGTCTCAGTGGTTGAAAGTGGATCAATGCACTACGGATCCCTTGTAGGGACAAACGAAGTAGCGAGCCTGGATCTTTCTTCTACGCGTTTCGTCCTGATCGACAGGACTTTGTCAAGAATACTTGAACGGCTCTACTGGCACCTTAATATACCAACTTTTAACCAATGCGGTTCAGGCTCTAGATTGATGTGACTCAGACAGGTCATAGATATTCACTAGCTAATTTGCAATTATTGTTAGGGAACTATATACCTTACAAATTTGTGATCTAATAATATTAATGATACTAAAAAAATACATACAACAGTGCGTATAAATAAGTATAGACTTAAAAGGCAATCTGAATGAATATGAAACTAAATACATAAATGTCACAAAACAGCAGCGAATGTATACATAACAGGTATTAAATTTGCTATATATACTGCATAAATTATTAGTATAAAATCATTATATAATATACAAATACATACCTATGGTTCAAATATTAGATCATAATTTCTCATAAAAACATGATTCATAGGGATTTCTATACATTCACTGAAAGATAAAATCATTAAAGAAAAACTATAACACTTCAATAAAAGCTATGTATCATATCACTAAGACAAATATATATTGAACCAATTAAAACTGGATACATATAAAAGAAGAAACTGTGATGGGGATGCAAGATAAAAATTACTTCTTAAAAAATTAATTAATTCAAAAAAGGGTTGTATATCTAGTTCAATGTTTAACCCTTTAGGTTCTAAGCAGTCTAAAGTTTTAATCCAATAGGTTTCTCTTTGTCTTAATTTCAACAACCTATTGGTGTCCCATTTGTCGGGTGCTACCCATTCAATGATTTTTATACTAAGATCTTTTGGGTTTTGATTGTGGCAAACTTTAAAATGATGCGAAACACTATGATTGTCGAAACCTGACTCTCTGAGTCTGTATTTAATTTTTCTTTTCGTCCTACCTATATAGATTTTTCCACATTTACAGCTCAACTGATATACAACATAGGTGGTATGGCAAGTGCATCTGAATTTGCACTTGTATGTCCGTTTGCCATTATAGTTGGTAAATGTAGTGTGGTTACTATCAATTAAAGGGCACATAATGCATTCAGAGACCTTGCATGGATACAGACCTACATTACTACCACACCAACTAGTAAGAGTACCATTTATTGTTTTTTGTCGAAGTTTGGTGGGTGCTATGTAGTTTTTAAGATCCTTATTTTTCCTAAATATAACCTCAGGCTTATCACTAAGTGCCTTCTGTAATACTGGATCAAGTTTTAACACATTCCAGTATTTATTGATAATCTTTTTAATATGGTGGTGTTGGTTGTTGTATCTTGTAATAAATTTAACAGATCCCTCTTGTTGATTATTTCTATTGTTCTTCTTTTTATTCTCATGCTGGTTAGTGAGAAGAGCTTCTCTATCTATATTCTGGGCTCTGATTCTGGCGGTATTCAGAAGTTCTCTATTGTAACCTTTCTCTAAGAATTTATCTGTTAGAAAATCAGCTTCTTTGTTATAGTCCTCTATGTGTGTACAGTTGCGTCTTTTTAATGTGACTTTTCTCACAAACTTTTGGACATCTATATATAGATCAAAGTAGTTAGGTGTATTATTTGGAGAGAAATTTAAACCCTTAGTTAATAGTTTTAATTCACTAGTGGAGAATTCTTTGTTAGAAAGGTTAAAAATCATCTTGCTATTAGCTTCTAATATCCTCTCTCTTTGTTTCTTTTGCCTAGATTTGAATCCTCCCCGATTCCCTCTTGATCTAGTTCGTCTATGGTTCTTTTGGGGTTTCTCTGGTTTAGAGTTTTGTTTAAAATATTCTCCCTCCCTGGGTAGTGCCCTTCTAAGTGGTGATTGGACTGTGTCTGTTGTTTGTATTGCTGTTGTCCCTGTTTGTGCCCCCCCCCCTGTAGTCTCAACAATAACCCATTTTTTAATAACATTTTTAAATACTTCAGGTATATAGATGATATTTTAATTATATGGCAGGGCCCTAGGGATCAAATAGATGATTTTATCTCTCATATTAATGGTAATCTTTTAAATTTAAAATTTACATATGAAAGTTCACCTGAATCCATATCTTTTTTAGACCTGGTGATATATTGCGACAACCATACCAACAAAGTATGTGTAAAAAATTATCATAAACCTACGGACAGAAATGGTTTATTAAATGCCAAAAGTGGCCACTACAAACAGTGGAAAAACAACATTCCACTAGGGCAATATCAGAGAATCAGACGCAACTGTACACACATAGAGGACTATAACAAAGAAGCTGATTTTCTAACAGATAAATTCTTAGAGAAAGGTTACAATAGAGAACTTCTGAATACCGCCAGAATCAGAGCCCAGAATATAGATAGAGAAGCTCTTCTCACTAACCAGCATGAGAATAAAAAGAAGAACAATAGAAATAATCAACAAGAGGGATCTGTTAAATTTATTACAAGATACAACAACCAACACCACCATATTAAAAAGATTATCAATAAATACTGGAATGTGTTAAAACTTGATCCAGTATTACAGAAGGCACTTAGTGATAAGCCTGAGGTTATATTTAGGAAAAATAAGGATCTTAAAAACTACATAGCACCCACCAAACTTCGACAAAAAACAATAAATGGTACTCTTACTAGTTGGTGTGGTAGTAATGTAGGTCTGTATCCATAAGGTTAGATAAAATTGTGTGTAACCCTGCGCAGGATTTTCTAAAATACCAATATGCCAGTAGGTAATGGAGAACCCCTGTCTCCACAAGTGAAATAGAAAAAATAAAAATAACTACCTTAAAAAAGATAAGAAATTTTAAAACCTCTGGCGCTACAAAAAAAGTTTTTTGTTGCTAAAATTGGAAAATAGAAAAAATGGATGAATGTGATATGACCTACTTGGTTAAAAAACAAAATTAAAATATCCTTTGGTCTTAGTGACAACTTAAACAACGTATGCTTTATGTGCAAAAAATATGTTTTTATTACATAAAATAAATGGACAAAATAAGAATGAAAATAAAAAATATAAAAAATATGTATATGCAGATAAAAAATATATAGCTGATCAGCTAGTACAATTAAAAATGAATAAGTGCAGTACCAAAAAATAATAAAAATAAAATAAACACAACAGAAATGTACAATAGGACTTGATCCAAAGAGAGTTCATAAGCCTTCAAGGGTTAATATGGATTAGATCCAGATCGGAACGAAATCAGAGACTCCTTCAACAGCTGAGAATGTCGAGTGCCAATTGTAGCTGGAAGGGAGCTGAAATGACAATGAATCCAAATCAAAAGAACAGCAGAGAACCAAAATTGAGGTGTTCAATTTTACTTACACCGTGTTTTGGTCTCTGCAGCAGCGGTCAGACAACAGTGGAAGCGGATGTTTCTTTAATGTAAAAGCCGATGTCGAATAACTGCTCCACTCAGGGATTCTCACAGTATCGAAGCCGGTCTGTAATGACTACGTCACGTAACGTCAGAGTGGGCGGAGCAACGCGTTTCAGCCCGTTCAGGGCCTTTGTCAAGCTCCAGAAGAGAGTGTAGTAGGTCCTTTTATACCTATAGCTTTTATGTTGATTGGTTGAGTGCCATAAGTAGGGGTGTCTTGCAATTTAAAGACAAGGTTAGTAATGGCAGTGTGCGATCAAACAGTAACAAAATAACAAAATAATGGTACATAGTACATAAATGCAAATTTGTTGCTATACAGCATATTACCTTATCTGTCTCAATTAGTATTTATATACAATAGTAGCGATCAATTTGAAAAGGACAGCTGCAAAAAGTAAAAAGTAAAAACAAAAATATGTAGTGTTGTATGATCATGATTCTGAAGCGATACATAATTTGTTATCACCAAGACCAAAGAGCTATACTAAAAAGAACAAATAAATAAATAAATAAATCACAGTGCATCAAATTACTTGTTAAAAAACTATTATAAAAATAACCTATATATATATAAAAAATCTTTATAAAAACATCTTTAAAAACACTAAATAGACCTATACGTATAAAAGTAATTATATTAAAAATAGGGGGAATTATACCAATCGCAATATTATATAATATATGTTTGCATATATCAAGACATATACACATATATAATGTTACTTAAAGGGATATACTAAGCACAATAACCAAACAGTAGTTGTGCATATCTTTCCTTTGTCCACATATACATGTGCTCAAATATTTACGAACAATTGCTTGATTTTCAAAAAATTGTTTGATATTAAAACGAAAAGAATATATAAACGTGGAATAAAAATAAATTTAAAATCAAAATTAAAATTACTGGACTTAATTAATTCTAATCTCTGAGAAAGCAGCCTATATCAAAGTCAATATTTAAACCATTGGGTTGTAATGTCTTTAGTTCAAAGATCCATTTTGTTTCTTTTTTGATTAGATCAGATTGAATGTTGCTACCCCTCCAATGTGGTTTAACCTTCTCTATTCCTATATATGAGAAATGGGCTAAATTCCCATTGTTACATGCAGCAAAATGCTTTGGTACAGGGAGGTCTTTGTTCCTGTCTAAATCATATTTTTCTATAGACCATATGTGCTCCCGTATACGGTCACGTAATGGTCTTTCCGATTCACCTATATATTGTTTGCCACATCGGCATTGTATTAGGTAGACCACATATCTGTCAGAGCATCTTATAGTATCTTTGATCTTAAAAGACTTTCCTGTTATATTAGATGTAAACTCCTTCTGTTTCTTAGAATGTTTACAGGCCTTGCATGTTAAACAGGGAAAAAAACCATTAATTTTCTTACCTGTTAAGTCCTGCTGTGATTTATTTTTATTTTTATTCTTATTTTTATTCTCAGTGGGTGCTAAAATTGTTTTCAGGTTGCGAGCCTTTTTATAGACAATTTGTGGTTTAGCTGGTAAAATAGAACCCAAATGTTCATCATTTTTTAAAATCCCCCAATGTTTTTTTAAAATTTTTTCTATTAGATATTTATTACTACAGTATCCAGTAATGAAAGGGATAAAAGTATTATCATTCCTTCTTTGAATTTTATTTTGGGATCTCGTATTATTTTGAACTAGATCCTGTCTGTTAACTTCTCTTACTTCCATACGTACCTTTTCTATTTTGTTAGCATTATAACCTCTCTCTATAAATTTTTGTTTCAGCTTATCTGATTGGGCATCAAAATCAGTTAGATTTGAACAATTTTTCTTTACCCGTAAAAACTGGCCTTTGGGAATGTTCTCAATCCACCTTGGGTGGTGACAGCTGGTATAATGAATATAACTGTTGGCGTCTACAGTTTTAAAGTGCGTTTTAGAGAGAATTTTATTATTAACTGGAAATAATTCTAAATCTAAAAAACTAATATTTTGTCTACTTTTTTCGTAGGTGAACTTCAGGTTTAGTTCATTATTATTCATCGAGGCAATAAATTCTTCTAGTATATTATCTTCCCCTCTCCAAATCATGAGGATATCGTCTATATAACGTTTGTATGACACCAGGTTTGCTCCAAAAGGGGTAGTAGATAAAAAGGTTTGTTCCCAATATCCCATAAATAAATTAGCGTAACTTGGAGCAAACCTGGTGCCCATAGCCGTTCCTCTTTCCTGATTATAAAATTGATCCATATAGCTAAAAAAATTATGTGTTAAAATAAATTCTATTGAATCTATTAAATAAGATTTTTGTTCACTTTTAATATTATTGTCAATGTCTAAAAAGTGTCTAACTGCTCGTAGGCCGTCTGCATGGTTGATGCACGTATATAACGACGCAACATCACACGTGACAAGAAGAAAATCCTCTTGCCACGGGATGTTTTCTATTAATTTTAATACATCTGTTGAGTCTTTCAGATAAGAGGACAAAGATCTAACATATTTCTGGAGGAAAATATCTAAGTATTCGGAAAGGTTGGCTGTAAGGGATCCAATTCCTGATATAATCGGCCTACCGGGTGGGTTTGTCAGACTCTTATGTATCTTTGGTAAACAATAAAGTAAGGAGATTTTAGGAAATTTTGGAAGTAAATAATTCATTTCTTTAGCATTCAGTATGCCCTTATTTAGTGCTCCATTTAAAAGTGTTTTTAAAACATCAGAATATCTCTTGGTGGGATCATTTGCTAATTTTTTGTAAGTTTCATTATCTTTAAGGAGGTTATCACAAATTTTATGGTAATCAATAGAATCTAAAATTACTATACCTCCGCCCTTGTCGGCGGGCTTTATTATCAGATCATCAGTCTCTAGCTCTTTAATAACCTTTAATTGTTTCTTGTTTAGATTACTGTGTGTTTTGTTGATTTTCTCTTCGGTTAAATTCTCAATATCTCTTAACACTAATTTTTCAAATGTTTCTAAAAAAGGGCCTTTATCTGATTTCGGATAAAAAGTTGATTTTCCTTTCAATTGGGTATGGATAAATTCATTATCATTGATTAGAGAGTTATCAGCTAATTTTTCAGTCCCTGATTTTAAAAACCACTTTTTTACTGTCAATTTTCTCATAAATTTGTGTGCATCAATATATGCTCCAAATTTATTTAATTTGCAACTAGGTGCAAATGATAGGCCTTTCTTTAATATATCCTCATGATCTTTACTTAATTGTTTCTTACTTAAATTAAAGATTCCTAAATGTGTCTCTGACTTACTTAAAATCTTGATTTTTTTGGGTCTCCTACTCCCTCCTCTCTTTCCTCTCTGCCTGATGCCCTTCTTTTTCTTACATCTCTTTGAGGTAATGGGCTGAAAAGTGAACTTTGGCCTTGTCCTAAAAAAGACGAGGAAGTGGAAGGATTAACATGATCATCAGTTATTTCATTTTGTAAAGGGGCAAATCTATTATTTGACCTCCAATCATTACTTTTGTTCTGATTGGAGTTCTGTCTATTTATTCGGGTATTATACTCAAAACTTTTTTGATCTCGTTGATATTGATTATTTGTGTTAAATGTCCCATTTTGATAAGTATTGGGTCCTCTATATGTATTATCACCCTGATTTGAGTTATTTCTCTGTTCTCTATAAAACTGACGGCTAGGTTCAAAGTTTTGTCTTTGTTCTCTATTTGAAGCATATCCATTATTATAATTTCTAATATTTCCATTTCTATAATTAGGGGTAAAATTAGGCCCTTGTTCAGCTCTCAATTGATTGCTATTATCAAAAAGCCTGGCTTGGGGATGGTCATGTGAACGTTGATAATTAGAATTTATTCTATGATTGTAATTTCTCTGTTCATACCCTGTGTGGTGATTATTATGATTTGTACCATTTTCTTTTATTGAGGTATTTTTTTCATTCTCTCCTTTATTAGTATGTCTCCATTTATGGGAGATATAATTGTCCCAGTTAGGTTGATTAATATGGGATAAATAATCCTCTCTATCCCTTTCGAATTTTCTTATTTTTACTTTCAAAATATCCTCCTTAGTATTTTTTAACAGCTTTTTAATTTCTATTTCTTTATTGATATATTCCTCATTGCTTTCAAATTCCTTTAATTGAATCTCTAATTCCTTTATCTCAACTTCTAGTTTTTTCAAGATCTCACCTCTGTAATCTTTTATTAATCTCATAAGATTGAAAGATGCTTGTTCTAAAATATCGTTCCATCTTTTCTTAAATTCTATATCATCTATTTTAAAGGAACATTCTTTCTTAATTCTTAAGCCACGTGGGACTCTTTTATTTTCTAAATATTTTTCTATAAAGATAAACTCAGTCCTATGTTTCATTTCTAATATTAGTTTATCTTCTAAGTCTTTCATTAGCTTACATAATGAGTCTACATTACCTGGGGTAACGATGATATCTGAAGAGAAAATGTTATATATTCCTTTATAGACCTCATCTCTGTATTTGAAAACATTATCAGACATGGTCCTAGCAGCTGGGAAAACACAGGTGGGGAAATAAATACAGAAGGTTAGATAAAATTGTGTGTAACCCTGCGCAGGATTTTCTAAAATACCAATATGCCAGTAGGTAATGGAGAACCCCTGTCTCCACAAGTGAAATAGAAAAAATAAAAATAACTACCTTAAAAAAGATAAGAAATTTTAAAACCTCTGGCGCTACAAAAAAAGTTTTTTGTTGCTAAAATTGGAAAATAGAAAAAATGGATGAATGTGATATGACCTACTTGGTTAAAAAACAAAATTAAAATATCCTTTGGTCTTAGTGACAACTTAAACAACGTATGCTTTATGTGCAAAAAATATGTTTTTATTACATAAAATAAATGGACAAAATAAGAATGAAAATAAAAAATATAAAAAATATGTATATGCAGATAAAAAATATATAGCTGATCAGCTAGTACAATTAAAAATGAATAAGTGCAGTACCAAAAAATAATAAAAATAAAATAAACACAACAGAAATGTACAATAGGACTTGATCCAAAGAGAGTTCATAAGCCTTCAAGGGTTAATATGGATTAGATCCAGATCGGAACGGAATCAGAGACTCCTTCAACAGCTGAGAATGTCGAGTGCCAATTGTAGCTGGAAGGGAGCTGAAATGACAATGAATCCAAATCAAAAGAACAGCAGAGAACCAAAATTGAGGTGTTCAATTTTACTTACACCGTGTTTTGGTCTCTGCAGCAGCGGTCAGACAACAGTGGAAGCGGATGTTTCTTTAATGTAAAAGCCGATGTCGAATAACTGCTCCACTCAGGGATTCTCACAGTATCGAAGCCGGTCTGTAATGACTACGTCACGTAACGTCAGAGTGGGCGGAGCAACGCGTTTCAGCCCGTTCAGGGCCTTTGTCAAGCTCCAGAAGAGAGTGTAGTAGGTCCTTTTATACCTATAGCTTTTATGTTGATTGGTTGAGTGCCATAAGTAGGGGTGTCTTGCAATTTAAAGACAAGGTTAGTAATGGCAGTGTGCGATCAAACAGTAACAAAATAACAAAATAATGGTACATAGTACATAAATGCAAATTTGTTGCTATACAGCATATTACCTTATCTGTCTCAATTAGTATTTATATACAATAGTAGCGATCAATTTGAAAAGGACAGCTGCAAAAAGTAAAAAGTAAAAACAAAAATATGTAGTGTTGTATGATCATAATTCTGAAGCGATACATAATTTGTTATCACCAAGACCAAAGAGCTATACTAAAAAGAACAAATAAATAAATAAATCACAGTGCATCAAATTACTCGTTAAAAAACTATTATAAAAATAACCTATATATATATATATAAAAAATCTTTATAAAAACATCTTTAAAAACACTAAATAGACCTATACGTATAAAAGTAATTATATTAAAAATAGGGGGAATTATACCAATCGCAATATTATATAATATATGTTTGCATATATCAAGACATATACACATATATAATGTTACTTAAAGGGATATACTAAGCACAATAACCAAACAGTAGTTGTGCATATCTTTCCTTTGTCCACATATACATGTGCTCAAATATTTACGAACAATTGCTTGATTTTCAAAAAGATTTAGACAGGAACAAAGACCTCCCTGTACCAAAGCATTTTGCTGCATGTAACAATGGGAATTTAGCCCATTTCTCATATATAGGAATAGAGAAGGTTAAACCACATTGGAGGGGTAGCAACATTCAATCTGATCTAATCAAAAAAGAAACAAAATGGATCTTTGAACTAAAGACATTACAACCCAATGGTTTAAATATTGACTTTGATATAGGCTGCTTTCTCAGAGATTAGAATTAATTAAGTCCAGTAATTTTAATTTTGATTTTAAATTTATTTTTATTCCACGTTTATATATTCTTTTCGTTTTAATATCAAACAATTTTTTGAAAATCAAGCAATTGTTCGTAAATATTTGAGCACATGTATATGTGGACAAAGGAAAGATATGCACAACTACTGTTTGGTTATTGTGCTTAGTATATCCCTTTAAGTAACATTATATATGTGTATATGTCTTGATATATGCAAACATATATTATATAATATTGCGATTGGTATAATTCCCCCTATTTTTAATATAATTACTTTTATACGTATAGGTCTATTTAGTGTTTTTAAAGATGTTTTTATAAAGATTTTTTATATATATATAGGTTATTTTTATAATAGTTTTTTAACGA
Organism: Bombina bombina; assembly: GCF_027579735.1. Taxonomy (NCBI): domain Eukaryota; kingdom Metazoa; phylum Chordata; class Amphibia; order Anura; family Bombinatoridae; genus Bombina; species Bombina bombina. Next base: position 304,681,607 of record NC_069505.1, on the reverse strand, counting down.
GTAATTTGATGCACTGTGATTTATTTATTTATTTATTTGTTCTTTTTAGTATAGCTCTTTGGTCTTGGTGATAACAAATTATGTATCGCTTCAGAATTATGATCATACAACACTACATATTTTTGTTTTTACTTTTTACTTTTTGCAGCTGTCCTTTTCAAATTGATCGCTACTATTGTATATAAATACTAATTGAGACAGATAAGGTAATATGCTGTATAGCAACAAATTTGCATTTATGTACTATGTACCATTATTTTGTTATTTTGTTACTGTTTGATCGCACACTGCCATTACTAACCTTGTCTTTAAATTGCAAGACACCCCTACTTATGGCACTCAACCAATCAACATAAAAGCTATAGGTATAAAAGGACCTACTACACTCTCTTCTGGAGCTTGACAAAGGCCCTGAACGGGCTGAAACGCGTTGCTCCGCCCACTCTGACGTTACGTGACGTAGTCATTACAGACCGGCTTCGATACTGTGAGAATCCCTGAGTGGAGCAGTTATTCGACATCGGCTTTTACATTAAAGAAACATCCGCTTCCACTGTTGTCTGACCGCTGCTGCAGAGACCAAAACACGGTGTAAGTAAAATTGAACACCTCAATTTTGGTTCTCTGCTGTTCTTTTGATTTGGATTCATTGTCATTTCAGCTCCCTTCCAGCTACAATTGGCACTCGACATTCTCAGCTGTTGAAGGAGTCTCTGATTTCGTTCCGATCTGGATCTAATCCATATTAACCCTTGAAGGCTTATGAACTCTCTTTGGATCAAGTCCTATTGTACATTTCTGTTGTGTTTATTTTATTTTTATTATTTTTTGGTACTGCACTTATTCATTTTTAATTGTACTAGCTGATCAGCTATATATTTTTTATCTGCATATACATATTTTTTATATTTTTTATTTTCATTCTTATTTTGTCCATTTATTTTATGTAATAAAAACATATTTTTTGCACATAAAGCATACGTTGTTTAAGTTGTCACTAAGACCAAAGGATATTTTAATTTTGTTTTTTAACCAAGTAGGTCATATCACATTCATCCATTTTTTCTATTTTCCAATTTTAGCAACAAAAAACTTTTTTTGTAGCGCCAGAGGTTTTAAAATTTCTTATCTTTTTTAAGGTAGTTATTTTTATTTTTTCTATTTCACTTGTGGAGACAGGGGTTCTCCATTACCTACTGGCATATTGGTATTTTAGAAAATCCTGCGCAGGGTTACACACAATTTTATCTAACCTTCTGTATTTATTTCCCCACCTGTGTTTTCCCAGCTGCTAGGACCATGTCTGATAATGTTTTCAAATACAGAGATGAGGTCTATAAAGGAATATATAACATTTTCTCTTCAGATATCATCGTTACCCCAGGTAATGTAGACTCATTATGTAAGCTAATGAAAGACTTAGAAGATAAACTAATATTAGAAATGAAACATAGGACTGAGTTTATCTTTATAGAAAAATATTTAGAAAATAAAAGAGTCCCACGTGGCTTAAGAATTAAGAAAGAATGTTCCTTTAAAATAGATGATATAGAATTTAAGAAAAGATGGAACGATATTTTAGAACAAGCATCTTTCAATCTTATGAGATTAATAAAAGATTACAGAGGTGAGATCTTGAAAAAACTAGAAGTTGAGATAAAGGAATTAGAGATTCAATTAAAGGAATTTGAAAGCAATGAGGAATATATCAATAAAGAAATAGAAATTAAAAAGCTGTTAAAAAATACTAAGGAGGATATTTTGAAAGTAAAAATAAGAAAATTCGAAAGGGATAGAGAGGATTATTTATCCCATATTAATCAACCTAACTGGGACAATTATATCTCCCATAAATGGAGACATACTAATAAAGGAGAGAATGAAAAAAATACCTCAATAAAAGAAAATGGTACAAATCATAATAATCACCACACAGGGTATGAACAGAGAAATTACAATCATAGAATAAATTCTAATTATCAACGTTCACATGACCATCCCCAAGCCAGGCTTTTTGATAATAGCAATCAATTGAGAGCTGAACAAGGGCCTAATTTTACCCCTAATTATAGAAATGGAAATATTAGAAATTATAATAATGGATATGCTTCAAATAGAGAACAAAGACAAAACTTTGAACCTAGCCGTCAGTTTTATAGAGAACAGAGAAATAACTCAAATCAGGGTGATAATACATATAGAGGACCCAATACTTATCAAAATGGGACATTTAACACAAATAATCAATATCAACGAGATCAAAAAAGTTTTGAGTATAATACCCGAATAAATAGACAGAACTCCAATCAGAACAAAAGTAATGATTGGAGGTCAAATAATAGATTTGCCCCTTTACAAAATGAAATAACTGATGATCATGTTAATCCTTCCACTTCCTCGTCTTTTTTAGGACAAGGCCAAAGTTCACTTTTCAGCCCATTACCTCAAAGAGATGTAAGAAAAAGAAGGGCATCAGGCAGAGAGGAAAGAGAGGAGGGAGGAGACCCAAAAAAATCAAGATTTTAAGTAAGTCAGAGACACATTTAGGAATCTTTAATTTAAGTAAGAAACAATTAAGTAAAGATCATGAGGATATATTAAAGAAAGGCCTATCATTTGCACCTAGTTGCAAATTAAATAAATTTGGAGCATATATTGATGCACACAAATTTATGAGAAAATTGACAGTAAAAAAGTGTTTTTTAAAATCAGGGACTGAGAAATTAGCTGATAACTCTCTAATCAATGATAATGAATTTATCCATACCCAATTGAAAGGAAAATCAACTTTTTATCCGAAATCAGATAAAGGCCCTTTTTTAGAAACATTTGAAAAATTAGTGTTAAGAGATATTGAGAATTTAACCGAAGAGAAAATCAACAAAACACACAGTAATCTAAACAAGAAACAATTAAAGGTTATTAAAGAGCTAGAGACTGATGATCTGATAATAAAGCCCGCCGACAAGGGCGGAGGTATAGTAATTTTAGATTCTATTGATTACCATAAAATTTGTGATAACCTCCTTAAAGATAATGAAACTTACAAAAAATTAGCAAATGATCCCACCAAGAGATATTCTGATGTTTTAAAAACACTTTTAAATGGAGCACTAAATAAGGGCATACTGAATGCTAAAGAAATGAATTATTTACTTCCAAAATTTCCTAAAATCTCCTTACTTTATTGTTTACCAAAGATACATAAGAGTCTGACAAACCCACCCGGTAGGCCGATTATATCAGGAATTGGATCCCTTACAGCCAACCTTTCCGAATACTTAGATATTTTCCTCCAGAAATATGTTAGATCTTTGTCCTCTTATCTGAAAGACTCAACAGATGTATTAAAATTAATAGAAAACATCCCGTGGCAAGAGGATTTTCTTCTTGTCACGTGTGATGTTGCGTCGTTATATACGTGCATCAACCATGCAGACGGCCTACGAGCAGTTAGACACTTTTTAGACATTGACAATACTATTAAAAGTGAACAAAAATCTTTTTTAATAGATTCAATAGAATTTATTTTAACACATAATTTTTTTAGCTATATGGATCAATTTTATAATCAGGAAAGAGGAACGGCTATGGGCACCAGGTTTGCTCCAAGTTACGCTAATTTATTTATGGGATATTGGGAACAAACCTTTTTATCTACTACCCCTTTTGGAGCAAACCTGGTGTCATACAAACGTTATATAGACGATATCCTCATTATTTGGAGAGGGGAAGATAATATACTAGAAGAATTTATTGCCTCGATGAATAATAATGAACTAAACCTGAAGTTCACCTACGAAAAAAGTAGACAAAATATTAGTTTTTTAGATTTAGAATTATTTCCAGTTAATAATAAAATTCTCTCTAAAACGCACTTTAAAACTGTAGACGCCAACAGTTATATTCATTATACCAGCTGTCACCACCCAAGGTGGATTGAGAACATTCCCAAAGGCCAGTTTTTACGGGTAAAGAAAAATTGTTCAAATCTAACTGATTTTGATGCCCAATCAGATAAGCTGAAACAAAAATTTATAGAGAGAGGTTATAATGCTAACAAAATAGAAAAGGTACGTATGGAAGTAAGAGAAGTTAACAGACAGGATCTAGTTCAAAATAATATGAGATCCCAAAATAAAATTCAAAGAAGGAATGATAATACTTTTATCCCTTTCATTACTGGATACTGTAGTAATAAATATCTAATAGAAAAAAATTTAAAAAAACATTGGGGGATTTTAAAAAATGATGAACATTTGGGTTCTATTTTACCAGCTAAACCACAAATTGTCTATAAAAAGGCTCGCAACCTGAAAACAATTTTAGCACCCACTGAGAATAAAAATAAGAATAAAAATAAAAATAAATCACAGCAGGACTTAACAGGTAAGAAAATTAATGGTTTTTTTCCCTGTTTAACATGCAAGGCCTGTAAACATTCTAAGAAACAGAAGGAGTTTACATCTAATATAACAGGAAAGTCTTTTAAGATCAAAGATACTATAAGATGCTCTGACAGATATGTGGTCTACCTAATACAATGCCGATGTGGCAAACAATATATAGGTGAATCGGAAAGACCATTACGTGACCGTATACGGGAGCACATATGGTCTATAGAAAAATATGATTTAGACAGGAACAAAGACCTCCCTGTACCAAAGCATTTTGCTGCATGTAACAATGGGAATTTAGCCCATTTCTCATATATAGGAATAGAGAAGGTTAAACCACATTGGAGGGGTAGCAACATTCAATCTGATCTAATCAAAAAAGAAACAAAATGGATCTTTGAACTAAAGACATTACAACCCAATGGTTTAAATATTGACTTTGATATAGGCTGCTTTCTCAGAGATTAGAATTAATTAAGTCCAGTCATTTTAATTTTGATTTTAAATTTATTTTTATTCCACGTTTATATATTCTTTTCGTTTTAATATCAAACAATTTTTTGAAAATCAAGCAATTGTTCGTAAATATTTGAGCACATGTATATGTGGACAAAGGAAAGATATGCACAACTACTGTTTGGTTATTGTGCTTAGTATATCCCTTTAAGTAACATTATATATGTGTATATGTCTTGATATATGCAAACATATATTATATAATATTGCGATTGGTATAATTCCCCCTATTTTTAATATAATTACTTTTATACGTATAGGTCTATTTAGTGTTTTTAAAGATGTTTTTATAAAGATTTTTTATATATATATAGGTTATTTTTATAATAGTTTTTTAACGAGTAATTTGATGCACTGTGATTTATTTATTTATTTATTTGTTCTTTTTAGTATAGCTCTTTGGTCTTGGTGATAACAAATTATGTATCGCTTCAGAATTATGATCATACAACACTACATATTTTTGTTTTTACTTTTTACTTTTTGCAGCTGTCCTTTTCAAATTGATCGCTACTATTGTATATAAATACTAATTGAGACAGATAAGGTAATATGCTGTATAGCAACAAATTTGCATTTATGTACTATGTACCATTATTTTGTTATTTTGTTACTGTTTGATCGCACACTGCCATTACTAACCTTGTCTTTAAATTGCAAGACACCCCTACTTATGGCACTCAACCAATCAACATAAAAGCTATAGGTATAAAAGGACCTACTACACTCTCTTCTGGAGCTTGACAAAGGCCCTGAACGGGCTGAAACGCGTTGCTCCGCCCACTCTGACGTTACGTGACGTAGTCATTACAGACCGGCTTCGATACTGTGAGAATCCCTGAGTGGAGCAGTTATTCGACATCGGCTTTTACATTAAAGAAACATCCGCTTCCACTGTTGTCTGACCGCTGCTGCAGAGACCAAAACACGGTGTAAGTAAAATTGAACACCTCAATTTTGGTTCTCTGCTGTTCTTTTGATTTGGATTCATTGTCATTTCAGCTCCCTTCCAGCTACAATTGGCACTCGACATTCTCAGCTGTTGAAGGAGTCTCTGATTTTGTTCCGATCTGGATCTAATCCATATTAACCCTTGAAGGCTTATGAACTCTCTTTGGATCAAGTCCTATTGTACATTTCTGTTGTGTTTATTTTATTTTTATTATTTTTTGGTACTGCACTTATTCATTTTTAATTGTACTAGCTGATCAGCTATATATTTTTTATCTGCATATACATATTTTTTATATTTTTTATTTTCATTCTTATTTTGTCCATTTATTTTATGTAATAAAAACATATTTTTTGCACATAAAGCATACGTTGTTTAAGTTGTCACTAAGACCAAAGGATATTTTAATTTTGTTTTTTAACCAAGTAGGTCATATCACATTCATCCATTTTTTCTATTTTCCAATTTTAGCAACAAAAAACTTTTTTTGTAGCGCCAGAGGTTTTAAAATTTCTTATCTTTTTTAAGGTAGTTATTTTTATTTTTTCTAGGTCTGTATCCATGCAAGGTCTCTGAATGCATTATGTGCCCTTTAATTGATAGTAACCACACTACATTTACCAACTATAATGGCAAACGGACATACAAGTGCAAATTCAGATGCACTTGCCATACCACCTATGTTGTATATCAGTTGAGCTGTAAATGTGGAAAAATCTATATAGGTAGGACGAAAAGAAAAATTAAATACAGACTCAGAGAGCATGTTAAAAATATTGAGTCAGGTTTCGACAATCATAGTGTTTCGCATCATTTTAAAGTTTGCCACAATCAAAACCCAAAAGATCTTAGTATAAAAATCATTGAATGGGTAGCACCCGACAAATGGGACACCAATAGGTTGTTGAAATTAAGACAAAGAGAAACCTATTGGATTAAAACTTTAGACTGCTTAGAACCTAAAGGGTTAAACATTGAACTAGATATACAAGCGTTTTTATGAATTAATTAATTTTTTAAGAAGTAATTTTTATCTTGCATCCCCATCACAGTTTCTTCTTTTATATGTATCCAGTTTTAATTGGTTCAATATATATTTGTCTTAGTGATATGATACATAGCTTTTATTGAAGTGTTATAGTTTTTCTTTAATGATTTTATCTTTCAGTGAATGTATAGAAATCCCTATGAATCATGTTTTTATGAGAAATTATGATCTAATATTTGAACCATAGGTATGTATTTGTATATTATATAATGATTTTATACTAATAATTTATGCAGTATATATAGCAAATTTAATACCTGTTATGTATACATTCGCTGCTGTTTTGTGACATTTATGTATTTAGTTTCATATTCATTCAGATTGCCTTTTAAGTCTATACTTATTTATACGCACTGTTGTATGTATTTTTTTAGTATCATTAATATTATTAGATCACAAATTTGTAAGGTATATAGTTCCCTAACAATAATTGCAAATTAGCTAGTGAATATCTATGACCTGTCTGAGTCACATCAATCCAGAGCCTGAAACGCATTGGTTAAAAGTTGGTATATTAAGGTGCCAGTAGAGCCGTTCAAGTATTCTTGACAAAGTCCTGTCGATCAGGATGAAACGCGTAGAAGAAAGATCCAGGCTCGCTACTTCGTTTGTCCCTACAAGGGATCCGTAGTGCATTGATCCACTTTCAACCACTGAGACTGCACGCTGAATTCTACGTCACCACCCGCGACTGCAGAGCGGTGTGGTAAGGACCGATTACAAAGCGTGAGACTCTAACAACTAGAATATATACCTCCTAACATCGGAGTGACTACAAACTGACCGCAGGGGAATATTCACGGCAGACGGCCCAGATATGAATTTTACCCCTTTTATCTTGTGAGTGTTTTTGAACCGTTTTTCTTGTGTTAATAAATTGTTTTATCCCTACATTTGAGTCGGCGCTCCTCTCCTTTTCTCTTTTTTATACAGTTTCTTGGGAACTCTGGAAGTCCTTTTTGGAGGAGCAGCGAGACCACACACATATCTGTTTATTTCTCTCTGTGACTTGGGAGACATTTCTCGGACTCAAACACCAGTTATTTTGACTCTGGACTTTGTGAGTACCTGTGTACTGGCTATATGTTTAATCCAGTTACCAGTGTACCCTTATGTTGACTAATATCATACAGGGTTTTTAATAATATCATATTGTTTGGAATAAGTATATAGCGCTTTACCGTATATTTTTATATATACACCCGTTTTTTTCTAACCCTAACCCTAACAACCCCCTAACTTAAATATAATTTAAATACAACAAAATAAATTTACTCTAATTAAATAAATGAATCCTATTTAAAAATAAATACTTACCTGTAAAATAAACCCTAATATCGCTACAATATAACTAATAATTATATTGTAGCTATTTTAGGATTTATTTGTATTTTACAGGCAACTTTGTATTTATTTTAACTAGGTACAATAGTTATTAAATAGTTATTAACTATTTAATAACTACCTAGATAAAAGAAATACAAAATTACCTGTAAAATAAATCCTAACCTAAGTTACAATTAAACCTAACACTACACTAATAAATTAACTACATGTACCTACAATTAAATACAATTAAATAAACTAAACTAAAGTACAAAAAAAACAAACACTAAATTACAGAAAATAAAAAAATATTGCAAGAAGTTTAAACTAATTACACCTAATCTAAGCTCCCTAATAAAATATAAAAGCCCCCCAAAATAATAAAATTCCCTACCCTATTCTAAATTACCAAAGTAATCAGCTCTTTTACCAGCCCTTAAAAGGGCTTTTTGCGGGGCATTGCCCCAAAGTAATCAGCTCTTTTGCCTGTAAATAAAAATACAATACCCCCCCAACATTACAACCCACATACCCCTATTCTAACCCACCCAAACCCCCCTTAAAAAAACCTATCACTAACCCCCTGAAGATCTCCCTACCTTGAGTCGTCTTCACTCAGCCGAGCTGAAGTCTTCATCCAATCCGGGCAATGTGGTCCTCCATCCAGGCGAAGTCTTGATCCAAGTGGCAAAGAAGAGGTCCTCCATCCAGGCGATGTCTTCCTCCAAGCAGTAAAGAAGAGATCCTCCATCCGGGCGATGTCTTTTTCCAAGTGGCATCTTCTATCTTCTGTCTTCTGGATCCATCTTCATCCTACCGACGCGGAACATCCTCCTTCCCCAACGGACTAACAGCGAATGAAGGTTCCTTTAAATGACGTCATCCAAGATGGCGTCCCTCGAATGCCGATTGGCTGATAGGATTCTATCAGCCCATCAGAATTAAGGTAGGAAAAATCTGATTGGCTGATTCAATCAGCCAATCAGATTGAAGTTCAATCCTATTGGCTGATCCAATCAGCCAATCAGATTGAGCTCGCATTCTATTGGCTGTTCCGATCAGTCAATCAGATTTTTCCTACCTTTATTCCGATTGGCTGATAGAATCCTATCAGCCAATCGGAATTCGAGGGACGCCATCTTGGATGACGTCATTTAAAGGAACCTTCATTCGTCGTTAGTCCGTCGGGGAAGGAGGATGTTCCGCGTTGGCGGGATGAAGATGGATCCAGAAGATAGAAGATGCCGCTTGGAAGAAGACATCGCCCGGATGGAGGACCTCTTCTTTGCCGCTTGGAGGAAGACATCTCCCGGATGGAGGACCTCTTCTTTGCCGCTTGGATCAAGACTTCGCCCCGGATGGAGGACCACATCGCCCGGATTGGATGAAGACTTTGGCTCGGTTGAGTGAAGACGACTCAAGGTAGGGAGATCTTCAGGGGGTTAGTTAGGGACTTTTATTATTTTGGGGGGCTTTTTTATTTTATTAGGGGGCTTAGATTAGGTGTAATTAGTTTAAAATTCTTGTAATATTTTTTTATTTTCTGTAATTTAGTGTTTGTTTTTTTGTACTTTAGTTTAGTTTATTTAATTGTATTTAATTGTAGGTAATTGTAGTTAAATTATTTATTTAATTAGTAGTGTAGTGTTAGGTTTAATTGTAACTTAGGTTAGGATTTATTTTACAGGTAATTTTGTACTTATTTTAACTAGGTAGCTATTAAATAGTTAATAACTATTTAATAGCTATTGTACCTAGTTAAAATAAATACAAAGTTGCCTGTAAAATAAATATAAATCCTAAAATAGATACATTGTAATTATTAGTAAGTATTTAGTTTTAAATAGGAATAATTTATTTAATTCTAGGAATATTATTTCGTTTTATTTAAATTATATTTATGTTAGGGGGTGTTAGGGTTAGGGATAGACTTAGGTTTAGGGGTTGATAACTTTATTATAGTAGCGGCGACGTTGTGGGCGGGAGATTAGGGGTTAATAATTGTAGGTAGGTGGTGCCGATATTAGGGAGGGCAGATTAGAGGTTAATACAATTTATTATAGTGTTTGTGAGGCGGGTGTGCGGCAGTTTATGGGTTAATAGATTTATTATAGTGGTGGCGAGGTCCGGTCGGCAGATTAGAGGTTAATAATTGTAGTTAGGTAGCGGCGACATTGGGGGGGTCAGATTAGGGGTTAATAAATATAATGTAGGTGTCGGCGATGTTAGGGGCAGTAGATTAGGGGTTCATAGGGATAATGTAGGTGGCGGCGGTGTCCAGTCGGCAGATTAGGGGTTAAATTTGTTTATTATAGTGTTTGCGATGTGGGGGGGGCCTTGGTTTAGGGGTACATAGGTAGTTTATGGGTGTTAGTGTACTTTGTAGCACAGTAGTTAAGAGCTTTATATTCCCGCGTTAGCCCATAAAGCTCTTAACTACTGACTTTTTTCGTCACTTCTTCCAAGACTCCAAATACCAGCGTTAGGCAAATCCCATTGAAAAGATAGGATACGCAATTGACGTAAGGGGATCTGCGGTAGCCTGGAGTCGCGGAAAGAAAATCAGAAGTAGACCCTTTCCTGGCTGACTCTAAATACCATTGGGTGGTAAAAAGCAGCGTTAGGACCCCTTAACGCTGCTTTTGACGGCTAACGCCAAACTCTAAATCTAGGCGTATGATTTTAAAGGAGATTGCTTAGTTGCGAATTTCATTGTTAACTATTGCAAACCATTTTAATCCCCACCACTGCTAATTCATCTAAATGCATCTTATAGGTTGTCAATATGGGCAGACTGTGTACACTTTTTCTGTAGCTATATGGGCTAGACTTACTAAGGGCCGGGCAGACATTTCAACCTGTCAGGCATCACAGCTAGTGGGCACTGGGCAGCAATACGTTCCCTGCATTTATCATTGCACAAGCCGTGAATTGTGAAATGACGCTCCCTGCTTGCACACGGCTGTCATTTACCCCACTGCTGTCATGCCGCGCCGTTGCATCTCCCTCTTGCTCATTGCCTAGGGCTGTGTCAGCTCTGGATGTGTGCGGCGCTGAAGTAATCGCATCACGCTCCTAATGCCGGCCTGTCATCTGGCGCCAATCCTCTGCTTACTTAAGCGGGCAGCAAACGATCTGTCACTGCCCAAGTATAGGTGCTACTTCGTGTACTCCTGGGAGTGATGGATCATTTGCTGGACCATTATATTGTTGCTGAACCCTGCCTGTCTCACTACACTACCTGGTTAACCCCTGCATTACTGACTGATATATTCTTGCTGAACATTGTCTGTCTCACTACACTACCTGGTTAACCCCTGAATTGCTGGACTAATATATTGTTGCTGATCCCTGCCTGTCTCACTATGCTACCCGTTTAACCCCTGATTTGATGGACTGATTTATTGTTGCCAAACCCTGCCTGCCTGACCATTCTAGTGGTTTGTCCTTGGACTGTTTTGCTGTTGCCGAATCCTGCCTGCCTGACCATTCTCGTAATTTGCCTTGTGCTGTCCTTCCTGTGGTGAATAATATATAAGAAGAGAAAGGGCGCCTCCTAGTGTAGCCAATACACAATTAGATCATGATACAAACGATGTGAAATGGTACTCACAATTTTGGAAGGCAGAGATAATGCCTAGGTGTGTAGTCTGGGAACTCTGCAGTGTCCCAGTAACTGTGCACGATTGCAAGGGCAGCTCCTCTTAGCTGTAGTGGATTCTGCAGTCTAGAAAATTGAAAAGAAGGAAGAGGGCGACTCCTAGTGCAGATCAATCATTCAAATGGGCACCCACTTGTAGCTACCAATAAAATGGATACTCACATGGCCTAAAGCACACTATAGTGCTAGTGAAGCAGGCTGGGTCTATTGTAGTGGCCCAGCGCACATAAAATCCTGGGTTGTGGTCTTATTCCAGGAACATCAGTAAGAAACAGGAGACTTCAGTATATAAAAAAAAAATTTTCTTTATAATCCAAGAAAGTTCAAGTACAATAATAAAAATAAAATACAAAGTGATATAAAATCAGTAAAACACGCTACGCGTTTCTCAGCGCTAACCACGCTGTTTCCTCAGGCAGGTAGTACTGATGTGAACTGAAGTCTCCTATTTATGCTGCCTCTAGCTACTGGTTTAGCAGGCTCCACCCTAGTGCATCCTTAATTGGCAGGTGTTACAATCATTAATTGTTTAGATATATTCCTTTTTTAAAAAAAACCAAAACATCTCAAATGTTAACAGAAAAATTAAAAACAAATTCATCAAAAGCAACAATTGTCTACAAATGACATATGCATACCACAGATCACTGCATAAAATTAAACAATATGTAAAAACCGCATATGATAATACATACACACAAAAAAAGAAAAAAATGCAATAAAACAAATGTAGTTGTTATTACCTTGTGTTCTGTGAGCCATGTTTTTAAGAGACATAAGATCTACTTTCTAATTGGCCCCCTTTCCCCTCTCCTCTTTTGTTAACCGGTCACTGTTAGTTAATTTATCTATCAGCTGTTAGATGAGAAGTTACAACAGTGTTTGTAAGCTAAAGTCTGGGCGTTAAATGAACCAGTCTGTGTCTTTGTTATTGAAATCTTGTGTGTTTCAAAAGCATTCTTCTGTGAACGGCTATTCCTAACAGCTTTGACTTGGATTTTATAGCTATATTATAATATTAAGGTTCAGCTGATAGATCAACTAATCGTGATCTAAAATCCTCTAAGAGTGTATGTTTAAAAGTTCTTGCAGTTGGAGTGCCAATCAGATGGTTTCTATTGGAGGTGTGTTTCTTTAAACCAATAGTTGTATACTCATTTTTAGCTTCCTGAAATCAAACTGCCAATGGGATAGTTCCTATTGCAGGTGTGTTTATTTAGGCCGATGGATGTATGTTAAATACTGCTACAAAAACCATTGATAATCAAATGCATATTTCGAGTAAACTCTCTGGTGTATATAATAAAATAACTACACTAATAAAGAACAAAATAAATGCTAACGATTCTCAAATTGAATTACCGTGTTGCTGTGCAATTTTATCCGGACACAGAGTGGCTAGACCAATGGTATCGCTAGAGATTAGTAACAAAAGAAGCTCTCTCGGTTGTGAAATGTCCTGATCTATAACATGGCCAGCGCTCATGGGGGTGTACCGCCCTCGACCAATCATGTTATTTAAATGCCGTGCTGATGTAAAATACCTCAATGGCAACTAGCTAATAGCATATTTTTTTATATATATAAATCAAAGTGTGTTATTCCTCAACTTCGCTAGTATCAGTGTTTGAGTCTCCTATATTGTTAGGATAAAACTAAGTTTTTAAACATGTAATACAGGCAGAGTGTGCCTATGTTATTAGGAAAAAGCTGGGTTTTTAGACAAAAATACTAAAAAGCTAAAAAAGCTACATTGTCTCACATGTTATGCAATATGAAAATTCCTATAAACATATTATTATTAATGTTTTGTAGAGTGGTGGTAGATTTAAGAATACGTGTCAAATAGTTCAGCTTGATTTTAGTTATCATACCTTGTGTGATCTATGTTAAATGAAAATATTATTCGATAGTTTACCAGACTTAACATTCTTTTTCTAACCCATGTGCAATCTTTATTAAAAACATTTTATATCTATAATTATGTTCATGATAAACTAAATAAAACTAATATGTGATGTTTTAGTGCCATTCTCCTATGATTAATAATGAAATCCAAAAAACGTCATATGTGACTGTTAGTGTTACAGAGTTATTGTGATTCCTAAGATATGAATTGTGAATTAAATAATAAACTATATAAAATCCACAACCCAGGATTTTATGTGCGCTGGGCCACTACAATATACCCAGCTTGCTTCACTAGCACTATAGTGTGCTTTAGGCCATGTGAGTATCCATTTTATTGGTAGCTACAAGTGGGTGCCCATTTGAATGATTGATCTGCACTAGGAGTCGCCCTCTTCCTTCTTTTCAACCTTCCTGTGGTGAGTGCCACTCTACTCATTTGTCTAATATTCTCTGCTCTAGGATATTCCCTATCTTTCCGGCTCGACGCCGGGATAAAAAGACTACTGGCCGAGTTCGGTCTGATAGAGGAGTATCCCACGAGCATTACATTATACTTGGGCCATGGAGCCAGATAAGGTGGCACAAGTTGTTTGTCTCCAAGGACAGATGTTGGGAACCCATACTACACAATTGCAGAATATGGATTCCAAGCTGGAGGCTATTACCACTCAACTCTCCTTACTAGTCACATTGAGGAGTACTGCTCCTGTTGTTTCATCCCCAGTCCCTACTCCCAGTACTGTGGTTTCTCCATCTGCTTCTGGAAGCATACCACAGATACCTTTGCCTGACAAGTATGAAGGCACTAAAGATTGCAGGGGTTTCCTTAACCAATGCAGGCTGCACTTCCGTAATGATCCCCACACCTTTCAGTCTCACCAGTCAAGGGTCACCTTTATCATTACCTTGCTGAAAGACAAGGCCCTAGCCAGGGTCTCTTCTCTTCTGGAACAGAATGCTCCACTCCTGCATGATGCTGATGATTTAATTTCTGCTTTATCTTCTGTGTTTGGGACTTCTGGCCGTATCTCTGCTGAAGGATATTCTCTCCTGGATCTCCGCCAGGGCAACAGAACTGTGGCACAATTTGCCATTGAGTTCCACACCTTGGCACTTGAAACCACTTGGGATGGCAGTGCTCTCAAGGTAGCCTTTAGGAGGGGTCTGCATGAACGAATCAAAGATGAACTCACCTATCGTGATATTCCTTCTTCTTTGGATGACTTTATAGCACTTTGTATCAGCCTGGACTCTCACTTTCAGGAGAGACAAACCGGGAGAGACAGAGCAAGGAGGGTCCTCCCTTCCCGTCTCCCTGTTCATCCAGTTCCGGCAGCATCCTCTACCCCTTCAGCAGCTCCAGTTACCTCAGTGGAGGAACCCATGGATCTCTCCTCCTTCAAACCTTCAGAGTCTGAAAGACAGAGAAGAAGGAGACTGAGACTATGTTTTATTGTGGCTCTAACTCCCACCAACTAAAGGACTGTGCCAATGCTTAGAGGATAACACAGGGGTACCTCTAAGCATGATTTCTACCAAATCCCCTCACTCCTCTTGGATCCTGGTACTTGTTACCCTTACCTTCCTTCAGAATACTGTCCACACTCAGGCCATTGATTCAGGGGCAGCTGGAAACTTCCTGGATCACAGTTTTATGATTCAAGCTGGTTTATGATTCTTCTACAGAAAATACATTCAGCTAGATTACGGGTTGTGCGTTAGGGTAAAAAAGCAGCGTTAAGAGGTCCTAACGCTGCTTTTTTTACGCCTGCTGGTATTACGAGTTTTGCAGGTTTAGGCGCACCGCACACTTCTTTGGCCTTACCGCAAAATGACTTACGTAAACTTCGTCAAGTCTTTTTTCTATGGGACTTCCATAGCGCCGGTATTACGAGTCTGTCCTAGGAGGCCAAAAAGTGAGCGGTACACCCTACCCTGTCAAGATCCCTAACGCATTTAAAAGTCAGCAGTTAAGAGTTTTATGGTACAACGCCGTAACATAAAACTCATAACTAAAGTGCTAAAAAGTACACTAACACCTCCCGCATCGCAAACACTATAATAAAAATTTTAACCCCTAATCTGCCGCTCCAGACACCGCCGCCACCTACATTATTTTTATGAACCCCTAATCTGCTGCCCCCAACATCGCCGACACCTATATTATATTTATTAACCCCTAATCTGCCAGCCCTAACATCGCCGCCACCTACCTACATTTATTGACCCCTAATCTGCCGCCCCCAACATCGCCGCCACTATATTAAAGTAACCCCTAAACCTAAGTCTAACCCTAAACCTAACACCCACTAACTTAAATATAATTTAAATAAATCTAAATAAATATTCCTATTTAAAACTAAATTTTTCCTATTTAAAACTAAATACTTACCTATAAAATAAATCCTAAGCTATCTACTTTATAACTAATAGTTACATTGTAGCTATCTTACACCGAGATTACGAGTTTTGCGGTAACAGGGGTGCGTTGCTAACGAGCAGTTTTTTTCTCAGCGCTTACTTAATACAACGCTGGTATTACAGGTTTTTTTAAACCCGGCGTTATCCGCAAAAAAGTGAGCGTAGAGCAAAATTTAGCTCCACATCTCATCTCAATACCAGCGTTGCTTACGGTAGCGGTGAGCTGTCAAAACATGCTCGTGCACGATTTCCACATAGGAATCAATGGGGCAGAATCGGCTGAAAAAAACCCAAACACCTGCAAAAAAGCAGCGTTCAGCTTCTAACACAGCCCCATTGATTCCTATGGGGAAACAAAAGTTAGGTCTACACCTAACACCCTAACATGAACCCCGATTCTAAACACCCTGAATATTACACTTATTAACCCCTAATCTGCCGCCCCGACATCGCAGACACCTACATTATATTATTAACCCCTAATCTGCCACTCCGGACACCGCTGCCACCTACATTATCCCTATGAATCCCTAATCTGCTGCCCCCAACATCGCCAACACCTACTTTTTATGTATTAACCCCTACTCTGCCACCCCCAATGTCACCGCCACCTACCTACACTTATTAACCCCTAAACTGCCGCCGCCAATGTCGCCGCCACTATAATAAAGTTATTAACCCCTAAACCTAAGTCTAACACCCCCTAACTTAAATATAATTTAAATAAATATAAATAAAATTACTACAATTAACTAAATAATTCCTATTTAAAACTAAATACTTACTTGTAAAATAAACCCTAAGCTAGCTACAATATAACTAATAGTTACATTGTAGCTATCTCAGGGTTTATTTTTATGTTAATTTTACAGGCAACTTTGTATTTATTTTAACTAGGTTGAATAGTTATTAAATATTTATTAACTATTTAATAGCTACCTAGATAAAATAAATACAAATTTACCTGTAAAATAAATCCTACCCTAAATTACAATTACACCTAACACTACACTATCATTAAATTAATTTACTAAATTACCTACAATTAACTACAACTAAATAAAATAAACTAAAGTACAGAAAAAAAACTAAATTACAGAAAAAAATAAAATAATTACAAGAATTTTAAACTAATTACACCTACTCTAATCCCCCTAATAAAATAAAAAAGCCCCCCAAAATAATAAAAATCCCTACCCTATACTAAATTACAAATAGCCCTTAAAAGGGCTTTTTGCGGGGCGATGCCCCAAAGTAATCAGCTCTTTTACCTGTAAAAAAAAGACAATACCCCCCAAACATTAAAATCCACCACCCACACACCCAACCCTACTCTAAAACCCACCCAATCCCACCTTAATAAAACCTAACACTAACCCCTTGAAGATCACCCTACCGTGAGACGTCTTCACCCAGCCGGGCACAAGTGGTCCTCCAGAGGGGCAGAAGTCTTCATCCGATCCGGGCAGAAGAGGACCTCCAGAAGGGCAGAAGTCTTCATCCAGGCGGCATCTTCTATCTTCATCCATCCAGAGCGGAGCGGGTCCATCTTGAAGTTAGCCGATGCGGAGCATCAATCCAGACCGACGGCTACACAACGAATGCCGGTTCCTTTAAATGACGTCATCCAAGATGGCGTCCCTTGAATTCCGATTGGCTGATAGGATTCTATCAGCCAATCGGAATTAAGGTAGGAAAAATCCTATTGGCTGATGCAATCGCATTCTATTGGCTGTTCCAATCAGTCATTCGTCGTGTAGTCGTCGGTCTGGATGGATGCTCCGCGTCGGCTGGCTTCAAGATGGACCCACTCCGGATGGATGAAGATAGAAGATGCCGCCTGGACGAAGACTTCTGGCTGTCTGGAGGTCCTCTTCTGCCTGGATCGGATGAAGACTTCTGCCCCTCTGGAGGACCACTTGTGCCCGGCTGGGTGAAGACATCTCACGGTAGGGTGATCTTGAAGGGGTTAGTGTTAGGTTTTATTAAGGGGGGATTGGGTGGGTTTTAGAGTAGGGTTAGGTGTGTGGGTGGTGGGTTTTAATGTTGAGGGGGGATTGTCTTTTTTTTTTACAGGTAATAGAGCTGATTACTTTGGGGCAATGCCTCGCAAAAAGCCCTTTTAAGGGCTATTTGTAATTTAGTATAGGGTAGGGATTTTTATTATTTTGGGGGGCTTTTTTTTTATTAGGGGGATTAGAGTAGGTGTAATTAGTTTAAAATTCTTGTAATTATTTTATTTTTTTCTGTAATTTAGTTTTTTTTCGTACTTTAGTTTATTTTATTTAATTGTAGTTAATTGTAGGTAATTTAGTAAACAAATTTAATGATAGTGTAGTGTTAGGTGTAATTGTAATTTAGGCTAGGATTTATTTTCCAGGTAAATTTGTATTTATTTTAACTAGGTAGCTATTAAATAGTTAATAACTGTTTAAAACTATTCTACCTAGTTAAAACTAGATAACTATTAGTTATATTGTAGCTACCTTAGGGTTTATTTTATAGGTAAGTATTTAGTTTTAAATAGGAATTATTTAGTTAATGATAGGAATATTTATTTAGATTTATTTAAATTATATTTAAGTTAGTGGGTGTTAGGTTTAGGGTTAGACTTAGGTTTAGGGGTTAATAACTTTAATATAGTGGCGGCGACATTGGGGGCGGCAGATTAGGGGTTAATAAATGTAGGTAGGTGGCGGCGATGTTAGGGACGGCAGTTTAGGGGTTAATAATATTTAACTAATGTTTGTGATGCGGGAGTGCGGCGGTTTAGGGGTTAATATGTTTATTATAGTGGCAGCAACGTTGGGGGCGGCAGATTAGGGGTTAAAAAGTGTAGGTAGGTTGCGGCGACATTGGGGACGGCAGATTATTGGTTAATAAATATAATGTAGGTGTCGGCGATGTTGGAGGCAGCAGATTAGGGGTTCATAACTATAATGTAGGTGGCGGCGGTGTCCAGAGCGGCAGATTAGGGGTTAATAATATAATGTAGGTGTTGGCGATGTCGGGGGAGGCAGATTAGGGGTTAATAAGATAGTTCACTTTAGAGGTTGATGCCTCCGAGATAGGGGCTGGAGCAGTTCTTACCCAAAGGGACCCTTTGACTTCCAAGTCACACCCTGTAGCCTTTTTCTCTGATCGTTTTACTCCTGCTTTGAGGAAATACAATGTGGGTAATTGTGAACTCTTAGCCATTAAGATGGCCTTGACTGAATGGCATCACTTGTTAGAGGGCACTGCCAATCCTATTCAGATCCTCACCAACTGCAAGACTCTGACTTACCTAGAAACTGCTCATAGACTCAATCCTCGACAGGCCAGGTAGGCATTGTTCTTTTCCTGTTTTAACTTTGTGGTCTCATATCTTCCTGGGACCAAGAACAAGAAGGCGGACGCCCTTTCCCATCATTTCCCTCACTCAAGCGATTCCTCAGAAGCTCCTATTGAACACATCATACCCCCCTCCTGTGTGATCGCTCAACTCAATACCACCCTTCTGCAAAGATTGCAATGTGCTCAGTCTAGTAAACCTCCTGGTGCCCCCATGGCCTCTGATATCCTCTACATATCCCTGTGCTAGCATGGGCTCATGATAGCAAACTCTCAGGACATCCTGGTTCGACTAGGACATTCAGGTGTCTTTGCCAACATGTTTGGTGGCCTACTATGAAGTCTGATGCTCAGGACTATGTGAAAGCCTGCACAATTTGTGCTGAGAACTAGACTCCCTAATCCTTGCCTCCTGGCTTGCTTCAACCATTGTCCATTCCCAAACGACCCTGGACACAAATAACAATGGACTTCATTGTGGACCTTTCCTCTTCCAACCACCATACAGTTATCTGGGTTGTGGTGGATCGCTTTTCCAGACTGACTCAATTTGTACCCCTAACCAAACTGCCTTCTGCTCAGGAATTGTCGTCCCTTTTTCTCTTGCATGTGGTGCGACTTCATGGCATTCCTGTGAATATTGTTTTCGACAGGGGTCCACAGTCCATCTCTGCCTTCTGGAGAGCTTTTTGTAAGTTGATTGGAATGACTGTTTCCTTGTCGTCTGGCTACCATCCTCAGACCAATGGACTAACTGAGAGAGAAAACCAGGATCTTGAAGCCTACCTTAGAGCCTTTGTCAACACTCGCCACACCAACTGGTCTGAATTGCTACCCCTAGCTAAACTGGCAAGAAACACTCATTAGCACTATTCTCTTCAATGCTCTCCGTTTCAAGCTGCAGCAGGGTATCAACCTCGTATCTTCCCTCTTTCAGCTCAGTCCACTGGGGTTCCTGCCGCAGACCGACACGTCACTGAACTCACCACTCATTGGCAACGTATTCTCTCTCAGCTGCGTTCAGCTGTCTAGATATAAGAAGTTTGCTGATCGTCATAGGGCTTCTGTACATGCCATTCCAGTGGGTGAACATGTTTTGATCTCCACTCGACATATTTGTCTATACGTCAACCCTGTCGAAAATTAGGGCCTAGGTTTATCGGTCCTTACAAGGTCCTGAAAAGACTGTCTCCTGTTGCCTACAAAGTAGCCTTGCCTAGTACCCTATGCATATATCCTGTCTTCCACATCTCACTACTCAAACCATACATCAGGAATAGATATACCCGGCTCCGAACTCCTCCTCCGCTCTTGATCCATGGTGACCCCAAATATGAAGTGGCTAAGATTCTGTACTCCAGGTACAGGCGCAGACAACTGCAGTATCTGATACATTGGAAGGGTTACTCTGTAGCAGACCGTTCCTGGGTTCCTGCCAGTGATGTGCATGCTCCATCTCTGGTTTCCAAATTCCATGCTGCTCACCCCTTGAAGCCGACTCTGGTTCCTGGAGGGAACCCTTGAGAAGGGGGCTATGTCATGCTGCACCGTTGCTAGGGGCGCGGCGTCTCCCTCTTGCTCGTTGCCTAGGGCTTTGTCGGCTCTGGATGCGTGCGGCGCTAATGTCATCGCTGCACGCTCCTGATGCTGGCCAGTCCTGTGGTGCCAATCCTCTGCTTACTTAAATGGGCAGCAAACGATCTGTCACTGCCCAAGTATAGGTGCTACTTTGTGTACTCCTGGGAGTGATAGATCGTTTGCTGGACCGTTATATAGTTGCTGAACCCTGCCTGTCTCTCTACGCTACCTGGTTAACCCCTACATTACTGTCTGATATATTGTTGCTGAACCCTGCCTGTCTCACTATGCTACCTGGTTAACCCCTGCATTACTGACTGATATATTGTTGCTGAACCCTGTCTGTCTCACTGCGCTACCTGGTTAACCCCTGAATTGCTGGACTAATATATTGTTGCTGATCCCTGCCTGTCTCACTATGCTACCTGTTTAACCCCTGATTTGCTGGACTGATTTATTATTGCCAAACCCTGCCTGCCTGACCATTCTAGTGGTTTGTCCTTGGACTGTTTTACTGTTGCCGAATCCTGCCTGCCTGATCATTCTCGTAATTTACCTTGCGCTGTCCTTCCTGTGGTGAGTGCTGCTCTCCTCATTTGTCTAATATTCTCTGCTCTGGGATATTCTCTATCTTTCCGGCTTGATGCCGGGATAACAAGACTACTGGCCAAGTTCGGTCTGATAGAGGAGTATCCCACGAGCATTACAACTGCTTCCTAACTATCAGCTGCAAAGCTGCATTCACAACTTCTTAAATGGAGCCCATGTTATCCAAACTCATTGACAAGACTGTCTTTCAAAGTGCCCACACCTATATTAGTGAACTCATAATATGGAACTAGCATTAGTGACCATGAGTTCCCAAAAGGCACAATCTTTTTTAAGGATCTCTTGTGAAGATTAAATGTAGGAAGGCAGCAGGAACACAATTTACAGTTTAAAGAATTTTAAAATCCAAAGAAATAATATTATTATTTTCAGTTTTAAGCCAAATAAAAACAGTACTTTAACGATAGAAATAAATATTGTAGAAAACAATACTTGTGAATTTTACCATATAGCGGTAGAATAAGAGTGCACAGTCTGCCCATCCTGACAAACTTAAAGATGCATTTGGATGGGTTTTCAGTGGTGCGGATAGAAACTGATTGCAATAGTAAACTTTGAAAGTCACAACTATGCAAACTCTTTAAAAACATGTGTGAGTGAGACTAACAATCAAATATTAAAAATTAATTATAAAATTACACCATTTGTTTATGTTGGTGTCCTGAAGTGACTATAGAAGTATGTTCTTCATGCCAAGATAAATATTGCATTTAAATATATAAAGAGGAGATGGAACATAATTTTTCACCCATCACACCTCTAATAATGAGTATTGAGGATGTTTTGTGATAACAAAAGGTTGTCACTTATGCAGAGTGAACAAAGGGGTTCCATGAACGGGGCTATCCTGTAACCTTAATAGATGTGAATGGACTATTGTATGTCAGTTTTGGGAGACCTCCCAGTTTCTATTTCAATTACAGGTCATTTACTCATGAGAAGTCCTTTTCGGGAGCTTTTCTGTTGAAAACTCGTTTGTGAAGGCGGGAATTCAACAGTTAAAATGATTGTGATTATGCTAGAAACTTGGCTCCCAATTTGGGGCTAGATTACAAGTAGCACACTAACGTTACACACAAGCAATATCGGGCTTTTGCGCCCAAGTTAAAGACTTCTCATGTTACAACTTGAAAGTAAATACAAAAGCACAATCACATTTTACGCTCGCTGGGTTAGGTTGACTGAAAAGTTTACGTAAAGGATAGTAAGTTAAAAAAAAGTTGCACCAAACACATAAATACATTTAAAATTATAGTTACACTCATATTAACACTACCTGGTAAAAAAATATTTATATAAATATTAAATAAAAAGTTATAAGGGCTTAAAGGTATATGGTATATGACAAGATGTTTGACTGAAAAGGCTTTATTGTATAAATAAATACTTATACATGTGTAAATATATGTATGTGTATATGTCTGTACATACAGTAGGTATCTATGTTTTTATATGTATGTATGTATATATATATATATATATATATATATATATTTAGATATGTATATATATATATATGTGTGTTTATATATATATATATATATAAATATATATACAGTATCGCATAAAAGTGAGTACACCCCTCACATTTTTGTAAATATTTTATTATATCTTTTCATGTGACAACACTGAAGAAATGACACTTTGCTACAATGCAAAATAGTGAGTGTACAGCCTGTATAACAGTGTAAATTTGCTGTCCCCTCAATGTAACTCAACACACAGCCATTAATGTCTAAACCGTTGGCAACAAAATTGAGTATACCCCTAAGTGGAAATGTCCAAATTGGGGCCAAAGTGTCAATATTTTGTGTGGCCACCATTATTTTCCAGCACTGCCTTAACACTGTTGGGCATGGAGTTCACCGGAGCTTCACAGGTTGCCACTGGAGTCCTCTTCCACTCCTCCATAATGACATCACAGAGCTGGTGGATTTTAGAGACCTTGCGCTCCCCCACCTTCCACTTGAGGATGCCCCACAGATGATCAAAAGAGTTTGTCTGGAGACATGCTTGACCAGTCCATCACCTTTACCCTCAGCTTCTTTAGCAAAGCAGTGGTCATCTTGGAGGTGTGTTTGAGGTCGTTATCATGTTGGATTACTACCCTGCGGCCCAGTTTCTGAAGGGAGCGGATCATGCTTTGCTTCAGTATGTCACAGTACATGATGGCATTCATGGTTCCCTCAATGAACTGTAGCTCCCCAGTGCATGCAGCACTCATGCAGGCCCAGACCATGAAACTCCCACCACCATGCTTTACTGTAGGCAAGACACACTTGTCTTTGTACTCCTCACATGGTTGCCACCACACACGATTGACACCATCTGAATCAAATAAGTTAATCTTGGTCTCATCGGACCACAGGACATAGTTCCAGTACTCCATGTCCTTAGTTTGCTTGTCTTTAGCAAACTGATTGCAGGCTTTCTTGTGCATCATCTTTAGATTGGTATGCATGGACGACAGCCATGCATACCAATTTGATGCAGTGTGCGGCATATGGTCTGAGCACTGACAGGCTGCCCCCCCCCTCTTCAACCTCTGCAGCAATGCTGGCAGCACTCATGCGTCTATTTCCCAAAGACAACCTCTTGATATGACGCTGAGCATGTGCACTCAACTTCTTTGGTAGACCATGGCGAGGCCTGTTCTGAGTGGAACCTGTCCTGTGAAACCGCTGAATGGTCTTGCCCACCATGCTGCAGCTTTTTCAGGGTCTTGGCAATCTTATTATAGCCTAGGCCATCTTTATGTAGATCAACAATTCTTTTTTTTAGATCATCAGAGAGTTCTTTGCCATGAGGTGGCATGATGAAATTCCAGTGACCAGTATGAGAGTGTGAGGGCGATAACACCAAATTTAACACACCTGCTCTCCATTCACACCTGAGACCTTGTAACACTAACGAGTCACATAAAACCGGGGAGGGAAAATGGCTAATATGGCCCAATTTGGACATTTCCACTTAGGGGTGTACTTAATTTTGTTGCCAACGGTTTAGACATTAATGGCTGTGTGTTGAGTATTTTTGAGGGGACAGCAAATTTACACTGTTATATAGGCTGTACACTCACTTGTAGCAAAGTGTCATTTCTTCAGTGTTGTCACATGAAAAGATATAATAAAATATTTACAAAAATGTGAGGTGTGTACTCACTTTTGGGAGATACTGTATATATATATATATATATATATATATATATATATATATATATATATATATATATATATATATATATATATAAACACGCATATGTATACTCAAAACAAAAGGTGCCGGTACTCATTTATTTTTGATGGATATATTCTGCTCAGTAACTTTGAGAAAAGCAAAGGGACAACATTATTTACAATTTAGTGTTTATTATTTTATTAATATTCGTCTAGATTACGAGTTTTGCGTTATGAGTGAAAAAGCAGCGTTATGGGTTATAACGCTGCTTTTTCACTACCGCTGCTATAACGAGTCTTGTCAAAAAAGCTGTACCGCACACTTTTTTGGCAGTAACGCAAATTAACTTACGCAATGGGAAGTCAATCGGACTTCCATAGCGCCGATATTACAAGCTTTTTCTTGGAGGCCAAAAAGTGAGCAGTACAGCCTAACCCGCAAGATTCGTAACGCAATTTAAAGTCAGTAGTTATGAGTTTTACGCTACAAAGCTGTAGGATAAAATTTGTAACTAAAGTGCTAAAAAGTACACTAACACCCATAAACTACCTATTAACCCCTAAACCGAGGTCAGACTGATTTACTACAGGATATTTTTTCTCTGTAAAGGGGTATAGTGTGCAAAAAGAACGCGCACCCTGAGGAGTTACAATAAAAATGAACAGGCATGGACGTTATTCTAGCTCTCTTTCTATCTCATGGAGTGCTGTTCTCTCTCTTTCGATATTATTTACAATAATGTCTGATGTATTTTGCATCCTACCCTTGAGAAAACTAGAGTATTTACATGATGATTACAAATAGTACCTTTTATGAGTTGGAAGAGGTGGGGGTACTCGGTACCAGTGAGTACAGCCACAAAAAAAGCCCTGGGTACAGGTATGTGTAGATATATATATATATATAGATATATAAGATAATGTTAAATATTAAAAACCCCTGTCAGGTTAGCATATGAGTAACACGTTTTAGAATTTTTTCTCCTGCGCTTTCCATTGAAGACTATGCGGAGAATAAGTTAAAGGGACAGTCTGTCCAAAATAAACTTTCATGATTCAGTTAGAGAATGTAATTTTAAACCGTTTTCCATTTACTTTTGTCACCAATTTTGTTTTGTTCTCTTGTTATTCTTAGTTGAAAGCTAAACCTAGGAGGTTCATATGCTAATTTCTAAGCCCTTGAAGGCCACCTCTTCTCTCAGGGCATTTTGACAGTTTTTCACCACTAGAGGGTGTTAGTTCATGTGTGTCATAAAGATAACACTGTGCTCACGCACATGGAGTTCAGGTGAGCCAGCTCTGATTGGCTAAAATGGATGTCTGTCAAAAGAACTGAAATAAGGGGGCAGTTTACAGAGGCTTAGATGCAAGGTAATCACAGAGGTAAAAATTGTATTTATATAACTGTGTTGGTTGTGCAAAACTGGGGAATGGGTGATAAAGGGATTATCTATTTTTTTTAAACAATAAACATTCGGGTGTAGACTGTCCCTTTAACACTGTCCTTTAGTTAGCTCGTTTGGGTTTCGCTCACAAGCAAAATTTTTACTTTCAACTTGCAATATGTACGCTACCCAACATGCACAGATTACTTCTAGCAAGGTTTACGCTCACGGGGAGCACTAAATAGTGCTCCACTTGTAATCTAGTCCTTAATTGGAAACACAGTACAATATCCATTTAAGTTTAAGCTGCTGTCCAGCTGATCCTCTGATGCCCTTAAAATATTCTCCATAGTAAATAAGAGGTTAATTAATTTCCATTAACAAACAAATAATGCTTTGAAAATTCAGTCAAACCAAACTACCTCATGAATTAATCAAGGACATAAACTATTTTTTTTTTCCATTACATTTTTTTTTTTTTAAATCTGTGCACATATTTAGAAATTAGTAATAAAAATAAACAAAAAGGGGAGACACATTTCTACTGGTAGTTTCCCTTTAAGGATTTATGTTTATTATAGTGAGTTAGAAAAAAAAACCAACAGAATTATATTACATTTTTCTGAATAGTTACAATGCACAATACTGTTAGGCAATTCTGGAAAACATATTTAATGACACAAACCTTCACTGTATGCAAAGATTTTAACCCCTTAACGACAATAGCCCCTATGCATTGCATGTCCTTAAGGGGTATTCAGCCTTGTAATAGGGTGGGTCTTGCTGAAAGTGACCAGACGCACTATTGCTACATGTCTCACTCCAGAAGGCAATTGGCAATAGCATGGTCCAGCCGAGCTATTTAACCCCTTAGTGAGAAAACAACAACTGATGTACAGGATATGCCGGTTGTCATTAGTGGTTAAAAATGTAAGCAATTTTATGAAAATAAAACATAATAGTAAACTGCAAACATCTTTATTGTATATACAAATAAAGGGACACTGTACTAAAAATATATTTTGTTCCATCTCAATATTTATAATAATATGCAAAAGATAAATAATAGACACCACTTCTTGTTAGTTTAATTTTAAATTGTATCAGCTTCTACTTAATCTTTTTTTCATGAAAACAAAAAAATATTTGAAAAAGTTTAACTTCTCGTCTTTCACAGACATGATAGAAAAATTTGAATCCGGTGTTCATTTAACTTTGAATATGATCAACTGATAACTAGAAATGCATTTTTTTTTTATATATATCGCACACAACCTGAATTATTATACGCTTTTTTGAACAGTACTTGTGTTAGGTGAAAAGCATTAAAATATTGTTTTTAAATGGCTGGCATATTCAAGTAGAAAATGCAATTAAAAATAATGCACATACGATTGTCGCTTGTATTTTAACTATGATAGTCTTAATATTTTCAGTTTGAAGATCTAATCAAAGATAGCATCGGTCAAGTTAGAAAGCTTTGGTGTCAGATTTGTATGTACTTGTAGAGTTTTAAATTACAATGAAGTGTGTAGATTTCCGATTGAAGAGGAAAAGTCATTATGAGAAATACTAGCTTAGACTCTAAACTTTAATGGGTAATTCAAATTGTTCATTTAGGAAATGCCTGAACTATTTATTATATCTGTAATTTGTTTCAGCCAGAATTAGGTCTGCATGCTTTTATAATTTTTGATTTACAAATTATTTTATTTCGAGATTGCTAAAATTAGCGCTATGATCCAAGTGTTTTAGATGCTTCTGGCAATGCTGGCTGTGACTGTCTTGAAAAGAATCAGTTTATTTCTTCATTCCTATTAACAATTTAATATTCAGAAAAGCATTCAAGTGGCGGACTTAATTTTTAATTGTGACCTTCACTAAAGAGTCAACAATTTTATGAGAGTAATTGAGCTAATGTATGTGGAAACAAAAAACACTTAACGTGAAATGCGTTTTTACAGAATTAAATTAAAAACGATGTTAATTATAAATAGCAAGGGTTTATGAAAGCATTTGTTATAGAAAAAATTAATAGATGAAAAAATATATCCCAGAGTATAAGCTTGATATTAAAAAAACAAATTCATGCTTGCTCTGTATGTTCCTAGATAGAATAGATAACACATTCAAACTTGCTTGAGTGTAGGATTCTACTGAAGGTGTGCACCATGTATTCAATCTGCTGTTTATTTCAGTATCAATTCTGATATCAGACACTTAAAGGGACAGTTTATTCAAAAAAAATCTACCCTTTCATTTGTTCCCAATGATCCACTTTACCTGCTGGAGTGTATTAAATTGTTTACAAATATTTCCATTAACCGTATATTGGCATTTGAATGAGTTTATTTAGCCTGTGGTATCCCCACCCATCCTGAAAGTTTTTGGCCTCGAGGCCAAGCTGTGTTAACACAGCCAGCAGAAGAAATTACACTATCAGTGGGTTATAGGAGATATAAGGTAATGAAA
Organism: Bombina bombina; assembly: GCF_027579735.1. NCBI lineage: Eukaryota > Metazoa > Chordata > Amphibia > Anura > Bombinatoridae > Bombina > Bombina bombina. The sequence continues at coordinate 304,652,822 of NC_069505.1, read as the reverse complement.
TGTTCATTTTCCATTGTTCTCTCCAAGTATTGGTTTACGGACAGATATAAGATAAAGAAGCAGGTATATGTACACAATGTGATAAAGTAATGAGATCAGATTATACCTACAAGCTCAACCCATTTTATTAGGTTGGGGCTTCAAAACATAATACCAGCTAATTCATATACAAAAATAAAGCTTAAAAAAAGCAAATCTCAAACATCTTATACTCTGTAGCTGGTAAAAAAAAGTAATTGGAAACACATTAAGGAAAAAACTATTTTAAGTATACTGTTCCTTTAATATATAAATTCTCTCTCTCTCTCTTTCTTTTTTCTCTCTATTTTTTTCGATCTCTTCACCTCTTTATCTATCTATCTATCTATCTATCTATCTATCTATAATCTATATATCTATCTCTATCTATCTATATATATTTGTATCTATCTATCTATCTATCTATCTATCTATCTATCTATCTATCTATCTATCTATCTGTCTGTCTGTCTGTCTGTCTATCTCTTATTTTATTTCTCTTTCTTTCTTTCTCTCTTTCTTTCTCTCCCTCTTTATTTTTCTCTCTTTTTTTATCCCACTTTCTATCTCACTGTGTCTATCTATCTATCTATAGCTATATCTTATTTTATTTATCTTCCTTTTTCTTTTTTTTTTCTTTCTTTCTTTTTTCTCTCGTTCTTTCTCTCCTCTCTTTGTATCTCTTTTTCTATCCCACTTTCTATCTCACTCTATCTGTCTCTCCCTACACTAGGTAGCCATATTGACTAAGTGAAACACATTTGTATATTGCATTTCCCCCCGTCCAGCAAAATCATTGCACTCAGTAGCCATGTTAAGACGGTAAGCAGCAGATAATGCCAAACACCACTAATCATTTAAATGTAATTATTTTTATTAAAAGTCTTCTACACTGTAATGTAGTGCGCTGTATCCCATCCACTTTCACAACATATGCCCTTAATTTTGATTTTACAAAAATGAGTGGCATATGGTCTCTCTATTTTACTGGTGGTCCAATGGCTTTGCTATTATGCTAATAAGGATTTTAGGTATTTATGATAGTCACTGTAATGTGCTTCTAAGGGAAGTTACACTGTTATTGATCTACCCTTCTTTATGTCAGCAGTAAAACATGTTATTGTTTGTCAGAGCTGCTGATAAAGGCCTATTGTTATAGGCTGAAACACGCTGACATAAACTGGACACTTTTATTATCGTCACAATTTATCCACTGGGATCCAACAACTATGACACACAGAACAATCATTAATTCACTTTAAGGGATTTGAATTTGATTTTCACACTGAATAAAATACTTTCTGCATCCTTTTTCTATATCTCGTTGAGTCACCTTGGCCTTTAACTTAGGCGCTCTCTACTTCTTCCCCAAGCACATATACAAAACACTGGCTAGAAAATATCCCCGATAACTACATATTCAGGAACCTGAAGCATCCAATCCAGATGAGTGTCCTAGGACTAGCAAGTAAGCATATATCTGACACATGCAGGCAGAATCAATTTATTTTCCTTCTCTGTTCCAGGTAGATTACTCTGAAATCTGGTAAAATCCTGATGATATCACAGCAAAGCATGGAGTGAACGCAGGTCTAATGATATTGAATGTCTGTTTTGTTTGTCACCATGCAGATGAAAATAAGCTCAATGGTAACTGCTCACAGCCCAGTTACTCTGGTGAGTTGATCTTAGTTTTAAATAAAAACAAATTCAATTTTAAGCAACTTTCGGATTTTCTCCTATTATCAATTTTTCTTCTTTCTCTTGTTATCTTTATTTAAAAAGCAGGAATATAAAGCTGAGGAGTCGGCCCATTTTTGGTTCAGCTCCTGGGTTGTGCTTGTTGATCGGTGGCTAAATGTAATCACCAATAAGCAAGCGCTCTCCAGGGTACTGAACCTAAAATTGTCCGGATCCCAAGCTTTACATTCCTGATTTTTAAAGGGACAGTCAATAATAGAATTTTCATTGTTTTAAAATATAGATAATCCCTTTATTACCCATTCCCCAGTCTTACACAACCAACACAGTTATATTAATATACTTTTTACCTCTGTGATTACCTTGTATCTAAGCATCTTCTGACAGTCCCCTAATCATATGACTGTGACTATTTAAAATCTATTGAGTACTGTGCTAACTCTTAAATAAAATCCCGGGCGTGGGGGGGGGGGGGCGGAGTTAACCGCCATAGCTATCAGACGCACTGATCAGGAGCTCCTGACTTCAATCTCATAAAATATGATTTATCCCTGACAACGCTATTCTATTCAGCTTATATCTAAAGAGTATTGATAAAGGAGGAAGCTGGGGATGTGTAGATAAAGAATTGGTAGCTGTGTGCCTCATACTGAGCTGAAAAACGGTGAGGGGGCTCCCTATCACAAGCTGAAGCGCCATTTTGGAGGTGGATGTACTACTGCCCGTGATGGAGACCCAAGTAGGCATCAGAGACCTATTGGAGGAGTACGGGAGGAGAATATGTGAGAGATTGGATGCTCTTACTGTTAAAGTTCAAGCAGCGCGAGCACGCAGCGATACCACTGCTGAAGAATAAGGAACAACACCGGAGTCACAGTGTGATGTAGCACCTAAGGATCCCCAGCCGTGCTCCCCAGCACTGGTGTTTGAGAGTGCGGGTCCCAAGCTGGAGTCCCGTTTTTTCTCTGTCACCGCAAATGGATTGTGCACACGGGGGGTCACACAGTTTGGCCGCTTGTACATGGGGGCAAGCTCTATGGTGCACTACAGAGCTGCCGCATTGTCCCGCTCGTTTCTCTCTGGCATCAGCTCGGCAGACTTTTCACAGCAAGTCTGCTGGGGAGGCTACCAAAGTTTCCAAATGCACCGGATAGGTATCGGATAAAAAGGTCACTTTCACACATATTCAAGGCAACCTGGATTGTTATACTTACAGCATAACGGGTACAGATCGTTTAGGCCTGATATAACACTCTGACTCTAATGAACACTCCGCATTGAGCCTGTAATACAGGCGAATTGCTACAGCTACAGTTGAGGGTTCTACACAAAAATGCCTAAAACGGTGTGGTTTTCTGCATTTATGTCTTTTCTATGTTTTCACTTTCTGCAGATCTAAAATAAGTTTATAGTGAGAGGGGTGCCAGCTCCTGCTTATGTTTGAGGAAACTGTATTTATAAAGCCATATCTTCTGATCTCAGATAGGCTCCCCATACATATCCCAGATAGAAATTAATGCTGTACTGCTTATCTTAGTAAATACACTTATGTTTAAAGTTTTTCTATAAAAGTTCAGGATTTTAAAAAACTACACAACTTAAACCTTCTCTATTGATTCCTTGCTGGCTAGGGAATAGGATCTACATCCATTGCATGCTAGCTTACTGTGCCTTACTAGTAAGGGAAAGCAGTGAGTTATAACCTACAATATTGTTCAACCTTTAAGCTGCACTTGGTGTTAGTATGTATGCTAAGCAGTACCAATGGGCTGTTGCAGTAATGTACTATTTATGAATATTGCTATTCTTAATTTGTGGAACATGATCCTCTGAAGGCATAGGACATGCGGGACAAGGGTGAAGACCCCTGAGAGGACTTAAAGTGTAGAATTTTTCTTTGTCCCACTTTATATTACCCTTAGAGGGATAGGGTGCGATGTAGCTACAGCTATATATGCAGAGATAATTCCCCTTATTACTATGTGATACTTTACTTCTTTCTTCAGCCCTAAATATTTAGTCATATGTACATAGTCATGCAAACCTTCTCTGCTAATAATGCGGGGCCTGGTTTAGGTATTCCAATTCTTTTCAATGTGTAGCTATCTCCACATACATGTGATCATTCCTAAACTAATAGACCTTACAGAGCCACACTACAGCCCCCAAGAAATGCCCTTTAGAGATAACTATATTGGACTTATGGGACATACAAATAGTTCTCTGGGAGCACCATACTGAATCTTGTTAATGTGTGTTGTTTTTCCATGATAGTATTGTACTCACCTTCACTGTCCTAAATATTTAACTGTGTATTGTTTGATGTCCTTCAGCTATCTGTATTGATTGCTAGATAGCTCCGAATATATATATATGTTCGTGTATTCTATGCGATTGACAATTATAGGCCCAAAAGTGGTCTATATCGAGCAACACCCCTCAGTTAATATGTTATGTATTTGAGGGTCCAAAAGTGGCCTGAGCAATCCTGGAGGGGCAAAAATAGAGGGTAGTTGAGAGGTTGCTCCCCAACTGGTTTATTATACTTTGAAATGTGTATGTTGGTCATTGTATATCTATCTATTTCATTCAGTAACCTGTATGTTATATATTTTATTACCCTCAATAAAAAAACAATTAATAAAAAAAAAAAAAAATCCCGGGCGTGAACCCATTTTATCTATATGGCCCACATGAACTATCAGTTTCCTGTTGTGAAAAGCCAATAAAAAACATGTATAGCCTTTGAAACAGGCAGACATTTTGAGGTTTAAATGTTATATAGTTTATTAATCTAACAATGTTGGTAGTGCAAAGCTGGGGAACGGGTAGTAAAAGGCATTATCTATCTTTTTAAACAATACCAATTTTTGTGTAGACTGTTCCTTTAAATAAAGATAGCAAGAGAAGGAATAAAAAAATGATATTAGGAGTAAATTAGAAAGTTGCTTAAAATTGCCAGCTCTATGTGAATCATTAAATAAAATAATTTGGGTTTAGTATCCCTTTAAGATATGTAATAACAGACATTATTTAGCAACTGTATTCTGTTAACATTCAAAATATAGGATGAATGTTCCCCTTAGCATGTGTTTTCTCATTTAAATATTTAATTTTAAACATTTGAACATTGAATAGAAAATTTAAATATATAAATTTAATATTTAATAACAATGTTTAGATATTGAATTTGACAGACCTAGATTAAAGTGTATGGAAATCGACTTGTAATTATTCCTAATCTAATATTATTTTCAGCAATTGAAACATTTTATATATTTCTAGAGAATTCCAATGATGTCAATGGGAATCAATATTTATGTGTTAGCAAAGAAGCAACTGGGCAGCAATAGCTTTTTCTTATGCTACAAGCCAGCAGCAGCACACTATTTTTTATGTATTATTTTTAATTGTTGGTACTGGCCAATAATAAAATTAAAGTTTAGATACCAATACAGGAATCAGTCAATCAGTACTGTATTTAATGCTCCTTTAACATGGAAGCACCTATCATGCATTAAAACTCAGTTTGAAGTAGATATAAATCAAACTGCAATTCTGTTAGTGCAGTTTAAGTTATACTAATCCTTAATTTTATATGCCATAACATTTCAATATTTTTAAAAACTTTTATCTTGTATTTTGAGGTAATTTTAAAATGTTTAAACCTCACAGTACACTATGCGAAACTGTTTTCTAAGGTTTTCTATCTATTTCTGTGGGAAGCAGCTTACTACTTACAGGTTCCATCATAATGCTTTAGAAAAATGTATGAATTGTCTATTAAAAATCCTCATTAGTCCATTTAGGACCTGGAATTTTAGAGAAATTTTGTCCAAAACACCCAAGTATTTTTGACTATCACGTCATTTAAAAGGAAATAGAGCCTTTTTAGTAGACAACCCAAGGTATTGATCTAGTCTCATTTTAGTAAACTTCATGCCACCGTTTCACCACCAAATGTAATCATATTAAAACATTTTTTTAACTTTTTCACAAAATTTGGACTTCTCACTGAAATTGTTTTCACACAACTTCTGCAGTCATAAGACGAATGGTTATAAAAGCATCTCTAGGGTCCACTTTGTTCAGAAATATAAGATATTCATTGCTTTGCCATTGTTTTTTGGTAATGGAAGGCTCCTAATTGCAGCTGTGCACCACAATTCTAAAATTCCCGACAGTGAAGGGGTTAATAAGCTAAGTGTAATAGTATTAAAATGTGTGTATTACCCTCCCACCTCCCTCATCCCTATCTGATCCCTCCTAAAAAGCAATTTTTTTTTATTTTCTGCAGTGTAAGGTCTCCCCTTACACTCCCACCTACCTTATCCCTCCCAAACAGGTCTCTAACCTTCCCCCTCTCAATGGTTACCGCCATCTTAGATACCCAGTTTATACACTTTTTTTTATTTTTTCATTAATTTATAGTTACTGTTTATTACTGTAATGTAGCAGCCCCCCTCATCTTCCCCACCTTCCCCATCCAAGTGATAGTATTGTAATGCCTCCTCTCCCCTCTAAAAATTCCTTTGCTGCAGTGTAGGTGATTCCTCCCGGTAGAATTATTTTCTAAACATTGGAAACCTTCCCCCTTCCTCCCCCTCCTGCCCCTCGAGTGAAGGGCCACCAACCCGCCTGCCACCTTCCCTCTCATACCACCACAGCACCATCACAAGTCAATGCAGACAGGGACACAGAGTCATGATCAGTTCTACCTTACCATATGAAGGCAGATGGCTTCTGCCACAAGCTGTAGTCTTGGCTGTCAAAGCTGAAAGCTGAGACTGAATCATGAGGCAGAATGTTGGACAAAGGTACTACATCAACAGGGTATGCTGACCAAAGTTCTCTGTGACGTAGTACCTATGATGTCCATTAGACTTAAGGGGTTAAAGTCTAAGGGTAATCGACTATTACCGGGTTAAGACCCTTTCTTAATGAATTCCATCATTTTGACATTTGTTAATGTGATATCTCAAAGTTTTATTAAATCCATATACCTTCTGACATATATTGGGAGCTGAAAGAGACTTGAGGCCAGTGACAGTTTTGTGAGCGGTGCTGCTATAGCAGGGGTGGAGTCATTGTGTAGTTTGTTGTGGGCTTTGGGAAGAGTCATTAATGTTTTCGCTCTTTTTTCCATGATTGAGAGGCAGTGAAAGGGACAGTGTGGCAGATCTCTCAACTCATAAAAATCTTGCAATATGCAAGTTGGTTAGGAGCTCTGAATCCAAGCCAGATATTAGTTTTCTAATTGTTATCACTATTAGACAAACATATGTAAAACTATAGGAAAGAACATACACATTTACACTTAAACATTTATACTCCCACAAACACTGACGTATTCACACACACATATGCACAGGCAATATACAAACACATAAACACACACATATGCACAGATATTTATATACACATATGCACACACACATATGCACAGATATTTATACACACATATGCACACACACATATGCACAGATGTTTATACACACATATGCACACACACATATGCACAGATGTTTATACACAGATAAATACACAGGCATTTATACATAAACACGTACACATACACAGACATTTATACACTCACAAATACATACAGAAAGAGGAACAATCTGCAGGAACGAACAACAGCTCAGGGCTTGTTCAATGGTAAGGTTACCATCTAAGGGTAGCTTTTCACAGAGGAGACATTTCCTGAAGTATATCAGTGTGATCCTACCAAACAAAGTCAGACCAGACCTGAAATAAAAGGCAATTCTCCTCTGAACTAGGAAAATGGCAACCCCAAATGATTGTTTCAGCCTCCTTTGGCTTCTCTTTTTGTATGCATTTGTATTATTACTCTGGGGAAGTCTCTCTAAGGGTGATGGGGGAAACCAGACACTGACTCCTTGTCCAAAGTGCTTACAGGGATATGGCTGCACCTCACTGATGAGGCCTACAGAAGGGCATAGTGATTGTCTGAGGTTGCCATGTTCCTTGTTCAGAGAATTGCCTGGAATTTTGGGGCTGGACTGACCTTGCTAGGCAGGATCAGACTGATTTACTTCAGGAAAGTTCTTCTCTGTGAAAAGCTCTATGGACCCAGAGTGAAGAGACATCCAAGCAAAAATGAACAAGCATAGGGCGCTTACGTTCCTGGAGTACTTCAATTACTTTGGAGAGAAAAGCCGGTTGCTCTAATGAGCCGGAAGTGATACCATTGAAATCCGTAGTGTGAATGGAATGGATCCTCCTTCTTGTGAGAGTATAGGAACAGACACTGCCTGTGATGTATGGACGATTTTTCGCCAATCAAATCCAGAGGAAAGGAAGCTGTAAAATAAGAACAAAACAGGTGCAGCCCGATTCAAGTGTAGCGATTAGCAAATTTTAATACAAGTAAGTGCACTAAGACAAGTGGCTACTTACAATGTTAAAAATATAAAGGAGCATTTAAAAAGTATATCCCAAACTGTGGTTCCACTTAATCAGAGAGAGAATCCAACATACGATGATCCACCCCAGCCATAATAGAAAACCAAGTGTGGTGATTGCGTGTGGAATAAACCTCTGTGATGCAAGGAATGAAATGTAAAAAACACACAGTCAGTCTATATGGAACTTTAGTCTCTTAGTCTCAAGACTTTATTCCTTGCATCACGGAGGTTTATTCCACACGCAATCACCACACTTGGTTTTCTATTACGGCTGGGGTGGATCATCGTATGTTGGATTCTCTCTCTGATTAAGTGGAACCACAGTTTGGGATATACTTTTTAAATGCTCCTTTATATTTTTAACATTGTAAGTAGCCACTTGTCTTAGCTCACTTACTTGTATTAAAATTTGCTACACTTGAATCGGGCTGCGCCTGTTTTGTTCTTATTTTAAAGAGACATCCATCAGTTGTAGCTATGTCATTCAGCAATTCTATACTCCTGTATGGTGTACTCTGGATTCCGAAGTCCTTGGGGCTTTGGTAGTAGTGGTAAATTTAAGTAATGTAGTCCTTCGGCTAAGAGGTATCTCCCTGGTATTGGAGCTACAGAACCCTCCTGGGGACAAGATAATCTTTAATATAATATGTGAAAGTCCTGCCTCATACAGGATGAAACGCGCAAAGGATTATCTTGTTTCCAGAAGGCTTCCGTAGCTTTTAATAGAATTTCTGGATGAAGTCAATCATAGTTAGTGTGATTGATAATTAGTGCTTTACTCATTATCTAGCCCAGAGATGGCTGAACAGGCAAAATAAAATGAAACCACAAAATGCCAACTACATCATCTAGAAACCTTTTGTTCACTTGACTGTTCTTACATTACTGTTTGGAAGTGTATGATGTAGATCAGACATTCTCAAACGTGGCCCTCCAGAGGTTTTGGAACTACATTTCCCATGATGCTCAGCCAGCTGATATGCTGGATGAGCATCATGTGAAATGTAGTTCCAAAACCTCTGTAAGGCCAAGTTTGAGGATATACGATGTAGATTGACTGACTTATCATGGGAATATGCAGTAGTGCCTCACTAATCCCCCTTGGCTACAGATTTTTGGAAGCATGTATTACTTTGTTCACAATGGTTTTATCATACTGGCTTTGAAATTGAATAAAGGGCTAAATTAGGAACTGACCATGGAACATCAAGCAAGGTAAGTTGGTAAAAATTTCAAAAAGAGTACAAGTAAAGAATTAGCATTAATACAATACTTCTTTAGCTTTTTTGTACAATTATATCTGAACATATTGTTTCTTTGGTAGATTATAGTATGCATTAAAATTATGTGTAATACAATAAGATTGAACTGCTTTCAATATGTTGCACACAACAGTACAAACACAAGCTCTGTTCCATTTAGAGTGCCATGAAATATTTATAGATTTAGTTGGAAGAAGGCATGCTGAGTGCACAAGTATATTTACTGATGTACATACAGAGCAAAACACTATGCATTAGCTGTATTTACAATTCATTGTTATTTACAGCTGCTCTGTTATGTTTTCAGGTCTTCCAATGTATTAGATTTAGTTATGAAACTCACAGAGGAAAGAAAATACTGCTATTCTGAACTTAGTCTGTTGAGACAGTGGGCACCACTGGGCACAGTATGAACCTTATTGTAGTATATTTTTGGCTTGAGTCCAGCAGAGACTGTAGGGCAATACAGTGGTCATATAGCAGATCAAATATGTGTGGAATTTTACCTGCCTTCCACTTCCCTATACCATATATTCTCATCAATTTAGCCAATTTTATATTACATTAGAAGATCTTAGACTTCTGTATAAACCATTACAGGATTTTGGGCAGACAGCTGTGTGTATGTTAGAGCTACCCACTGTTCCACACATTTTTGCCAGATATATATGCCCACATGAGGCTTTACATACACCCCCACAGCCGTATAATGCCAGCTGTATGCAAAATGAAACCTTTGGTGAGGTACATGCCACTGCAGGTCCCCTTATGTCACCTAGCAGTTTATGTAAGGCCTTAAATCAGATGCTTGGCCCCTGCACCCCTGTTTAAGAACTTTGCATGCCCAAGTGAGATGTTTAGCAAAACCAAAGTAAAATGAACACCTTTGATCACAATCTCTTGGCAATTTGCTCCCAAAAAAGCTTTTTGTGCTTTCTAAACGAGGCCTAAATAACAATCTATCAGGAGCAACATTTTTTTTTCAGGCCTAAAAGGCTGCTTTTCAATTCGGCAGTTTCACAAAAGCATGATTTCAACTTATTCTATGGAGCCAAAAAATTCTCAGCAGTCACAATACGTTTTTGGGATACTTTTCAATTACTTGTTGAGCCCCGTTTTGGCTTATTGAAGTCTTCAGAAGGGTTTTTGGCACCTGTTAGACTATTTTGCCGTTATTTCTAAACAGTCTTTTTTTTTATTTATTTATTTATTTTTTTTATTTAATTTTTTTATTGAGGTTGTTATACAGTACACAAATTAGATAAACATATGATATGACTGTTCAATAACACGCTTTCTACAATTAAAACAAAAAGACAGGGTACATGAATAATGTGCATAGTCAAACAATTAACTGTTTTCTTGTAGAGTAACAGATATTACAATAATTGTAGTACCAAACAAACAAAACTGAAACCTCATTTCAAATAAAACAATATAATAGAATACAATATAATATGAGTCTCTCTTAGAGTACTTCGGGCCATGCAAGGACTAAGTATGCTATAAGCGTCTATAGAGAGATTGTGGCAATAAACAGTAGGTTTGGGTTAAAAGCTTTAACTCAAATTGTAGGTAGTAATAGAAAGTATAAAAGGGCGGCATAGGCTAGATAAGCCGCATAGTTAGCACTCCTAAACTAGGAGGTACATTATAGGGGGGGGGGAGGAGGTTATATGTAGATGTGATAGGTAGCATATACATCAAAGATGCAGGTCCAGCCTACACCAGGCCTATATTCTAGACTTTGAGGTAAGGCTGCACAAGCGAACAAAGTTTTGATCAAAATAACAAATTATAAGTTTTGCATATAACAAGCAGAGAGCTTAGAAGGTACATGCACTCTAGCCGCTTTGCCACCATACCTTAATATGTCAGTTACATCACAGTCATGTATACCAGAATAGAGATAAACTTCCCATTTGCTGTTTGTCTTTTAAATGTAGGAGCAGGAACTCATAATAGAAGGCGCGTGAGATTGCTCATGTTACAAGAAATATTGACATTACGAGTTCAAACATGTAGTGATAGGCCAGGTAACCCAAAAACAAAGAGTAGTGAAATAATGTTTCGCCTCCCAAACAGTCTTTTAGCTTGCACCTATGTTAATCATTATTTGTATCGATTTTTTCATCCCTATTAAAAAAGGCTGCATACAATCAACAGGGAACACATTTTCATATGTATAGGGACATATACATATATGTAAATGTGATAACTACATGACATCAAGTACAGCTAAGGGAATCTGCATTAAAACTCACTTCAGGACACTTACATCTACAAATGGTGTAATTGCCATGCATGCTAAGTCCAAACTCGTACACAACAGTGTACATATTATTGAACTTGTAATCTGGAATGAGCAATCGGGCCTGTGAGTTCAATAATAAAATTAAGTTTTCAGAATATTTGTTTAGTCTGCTGACTATTCGGTATTCATTTTAAATGAAATAATACTGAATATTCGGGGGAACATTAACATTCATTTTCGTTAAACAAATGTAAATGTTTCTTTGCTACAGGTGAGACAGTACATCTGTAGCCTTATAATTACCTCTAGCCAGATGGAAAGCTGTGCAAATCCCAGCCTTCTTTTCAGACCTTCTCCTTTAATGCAGGCTCTAAAATCCGCCACACTAAGCCTCCTATTAGCGCGGCCCGTGGCTCTAAGGAGAAGGGTCGGGATTAGTGCGGCTCTCCAGCGCACTAGAGGTAAGTATTTAACCCCTAAAGATAATTTAAAGGAAACAAAATGAATACTGAAGAATTTCGTCAGTGTTTATTTGCTCTTTTTAAATTTAGTTTGTGCATTCGTTTGGATATTCATTTAATTAAAATAATACGAATATCCCTATTTTTGTTACAAAATTTCAATTTCCAATTAAACAAATACACAAGCCTAAAAAGTATATAAAGAATACGCTGAGAGAGCCCATGCTGTGCCAAAATTCAGTCTTATTACAAGGACAGGGAAATTCATTTTAGGAAAACGATATACTTATAAAAGGTATATAACAAAATAACAATAATAAAAGTTAAAATAAACGATGTTCTACAGCTGATCAGTGATCATTTCAGGGAACTGGAACGGCAGCTGGATTCTATATTATCTACCACCTATGATTGTCCTCCAACAGCGGTCTTGCCACTGGAACAGAAAGAAGCTACATGCAGAGATCCGGAGCTCCCTGCAGAGGCCTTACATATATGCACCAACCCATATACAGCCCACACGCATCAGGCTCCTTTGGAGATGTTGGAAGGGGTTCATGTAGCGGCCGTGACGAAGGTGAGCCCTGAACACTGGGCCTTGAGATATTGATGCGGAGAGGAAGGGAGAATGATACAGAGGCCCTTTGACACCCTGGCCACAACAGTGACACATGATATGACAGAGTTAGCTGGACAGGCCGCGGGAAGGCGCCCCCGGGGCGAGATCGGCCGGCTCTTCAAGAAGTCAAAACCAGCTATTGCGGATCTGAAGTTCGCCAGCTACAAAGCGGTGTCCTGTAACTCGCAACAAAGGAAGTCCAATACTGTCCTACTATATGCACAGCCACGCTGGAAAGGAGGTCTTACCAAATCGGACGTTTTGTATTACTTACCAGTTGGATATTTTGCTACATTGGAGAGTAATGACAGCCCAATTGGGCATAATTATGACACCGATTGGGACTGGTTGCAATATTCTGACTTTGGCCTCTGCGCCCAGGGAATTGGGTAGATTCCACTTCCCAGCACTGTACCAAGTGGGATTAAATAATCGATCCTAGTGCTTGGCCCTATGGTTTACCGTTAAGTATGAATGTTCGTTTATCTACAGGACTGTTTCTGTTAATAATAGCTTAATACCTGCTTATTATATCGAAGTTCTAATTGTTTTTTATTGTCTGTATAAATTCTGTTTCATATGTGTATAGTTTACATGAGTCCACAGCTCTGATGAGTAGTATAACTTCTTCAATGATTGCATCATGCTTATACTAAATGCACTCTGTCTTATTGTAATTGTATTTATACACCACAGAGTACTAGAGAAAAGAGGGGGCCTAAAAGTCACAATCCTTTTAATATTAGGAGTGCCTAACCTGACTTAGAGGTAGTTTAACCAAAAATGCATAATTATTTTGTGACTGTCTGTATTTCTTGAATGGAAAATTGCCCTAGATGATGAAAGTCTAGTCAGTAGGGTAGTGTTAAGCTTAACGGTTTCAGGTAATCTCCAGTTGGCCGCAGAAACTCCCCACTAAGGTATCTTGTTGGATTACTATATTCATGAAACAGCTCACTTTCAGTGCTGTGAGACTATCTGATGTCCAGCAATATAGCTGATCTAATATTTCAACCACGCTCAGGCCCTAGACATTTAGCTTATCATAATGCACCTCAATGAGAACAGGGATTTGTGTTATAGCATTAGAATGGCTATCCATCCTCTTAATAGCGATACACTAGGTGATGCATTCCATATTTAATCTGTATATGGGGTCCAGGTTCTCCAGATGCTCTCAACATAAGATATATGCTCTTACCTTCACATTTAATTCTATCACTTCCCTAAACCCTCCCTACTATTGGCTGATGTATATCCCTGATCCAAGAGAGGCCAATGTTTATAATTTTGGGAGTTAATACTCTATATTTATCATAATTTAGGCAGGTGATACTTATTTTCTCACATAAAGAAATTCAGGTTGATTCCTGTTAAATTTAATTGCCAAAATGTGCTATATTACATGCCTTTTGAACATGCATTTTATGATGATATGTAGAACAATGACTTTATTGTTTGCTACCATATGTTTTATGGTGGCTGTATTTATGGCAGGTTTGTACTGTATTTATTTTTTAACCTTAATAAAAATTATTAAATAAAAAAAAAAAGTTAAAATAAAAAACCTTATTCTTAAAAATTAAAATAAAACACACTGAAAAAAGCCCTAACTAACCCCAAAAGTGGTACTCACAGTTGATGCGGAATCTAGGTCCTCTTGATCCAATGTTGGTTCCTCTTCATCCTGGCTCCAGGCACCGGGGACCCAACTATGCTGCAGCAGAGGCAGACTTCTTCTGCCGCCTTCGCTCTGCAATCTTCAGATCTTCAGCTCTCTTCAGGGAGCCCTGCTCTTCATGCGGTCGCCAACGCACACTGAAATCCCGCAAGCGTGAAACCTCAATATATAGGGGTACCACTTAATTCCAATTGGCTGGTTTTAAATCAGTCAATCCCTATTGACTGATTTGAATCAACCAATAGCAAGAACATTTTAAATTAAAATTCTAATTATTTTTCTATTGGATGAATAGAATTTAAATTTAAAAAAAGTTCTTGCTATTAGCTGTATCAAATCAGCCAATAGGGATTGACTTATTTAATATCAGCCAATCAGAATTAAGTGGCACCCCTATATATTAGGGTTCTGTGCTTCAGATATTTCAGTTGTGGGGCAGCAACTGCACGAAGAGCAGGCCCGCCCCGAAGAGAGACAAAGAGTAGGGTTTTTTGTTTTTCTTTTCTAGCCTAGGTTTTTTTGAGTTCGATTTTGTTATTTTTTTTATTTATTCAAAAAGAGCGGATCACTTTAGGGCAATGCCCTACAAAAGACCCTTTTAAGGGCTATTGTAATTTATTATAGTGTTGGGGTTTAGATTTGTTTGTTTGTTTTGCGTGGGTTTTTTTATTTTTTGAGCCATGTAGTTTTGTGTTAGGTGTAATGGTGTTTTTTTTATTTTTTTTTGTAACTTAGTGTGGTTAGTTTAGGGGGGTAGTTTAGAGGGGGGTAGTTGTTAGTGTAGTTCTAGTCTGTATTGGGAGTTGGTGGTTTAGGCCTTAATCTTCTAACCTGCCCCCATACCTGCATTAGGGTTGATTATGTGATTATTGTTAGTTAGTATTTAGTAGGCCTTAATTTCCTAACCACCTCTCATACCTGTATACCATGCATATTGTTTAAAGTATTGTAGATATCTTAAAAGGGATTTAATGGATGCTTAATATTATTTGAAACATAAACATATAGTTTCAAATATATATTTATGTTTGAAATAATAGCAAGGAACTATTAAATCCCTTTTAAGATACCTCCAATACATTAAATAATCTACATTTTACATGACAATGTATATTTTATCAAGGAGATGAGGGCAAAACCCTGCCTGTCTAACCAGGCTCCTCGAACTCCTTACCTGAATTGAGCCCCGGTCCGCAGCTTCTTAAAAGGGGGGTCAATCGAGAGTGCAAGGGATCAAGTCAGTCTATTAGTATGTTGTCAGCAATTTGATGAGGCTTTAAAAGTGCTACCTTCTGGGAGAATGGGGGACACTTCAAATCCAGTCCCCCTTTCCTCACAGAAGGTAACACCCCCAAAAAGTAATTCTAGCAGAGTTTTCGCTATAGCGAAAACGCAAAATACTGCTCCACTTGTAATCTTGCCCTTATTTGGCTGGAACAATGTATGTCATCAGACCACATGATGTATTTTGGACATGTTATTTTGCAATATAAAATTACAATATATACCCTAAAGAAACTCTCCTTGCAAAAAAAAAAAAATCAACAACAGCAGAATGGTGAAACTGTATACAGTTTGCTTAACTCCTTAAAGGGACATTAAATCCAAAAATGTTCTTTTATTATCAAATTTGCTTCGTTCTGAGGTTATTCTTTGTTGAAGAGATATCTAGATAGATAGCGTGTATGTTTGCAGCACTACATAACAGGAAATAGTGCTGCCCCCTAGTGCTCTTGCTAATGTACAAGATTGTTGCAAAACCGCTGCCATATAGTGATGCAGTCATGTGCACACTCTTGAGCTTACCTTCCTGCTTTTCAACAAAGGATAACAAGAACAAAGATAATTTGATAATAAAAGTAAATCGGAAAGTTGTTTAAAATTGTATGCTCTGTCTGAATCATGAAATCATTTTTTGGTGTTTTATATCCCTTTAAAGTGACTGTCAACACCAAAATTGTTATTGTTATATTAATATACTTTATACCATTTAAACATCTAAATTTCTACCTGTTTCTAAGCCGCTACAGATAGCCTCTTTTCTATTAGCTTTTCACAACAGGAGACTGCTAGTTCATTTGGGCCATATAGATAACATTGTGCTCATGCCCGTGGGTTATGGATGACACTGCACTAATTAGCTAAAATGCAAGTTAATAGATAATAAATAAAAAGTCATGTGATCAGGGGGCAGTCTGCAGAGGCTTAGATATAAGGTAATTACAGAAGTAAAAAGTGTATTAATATAACTGTGTTAGTTATGCAAAACTGGGGAATGGGTAATAAAGGGATTATCTATCTTTTTAAACAATAACATTTTTAAAGTTGACTGTCCCTTTAAGGACAAAGTTTTCCCTAGTTTTCATGCTTTTCTTTAACAATTTATCAATGCTCAGTATTAGTTTCACCATATATATCCGCTCTTTTATTAAGTGAGCCCAGCCTCATAGATATTATATATTGTGTTTTAACAGACAAACAGGGCTTTCTTGTGATACCCTATGTGGGTCAATAAAATAACAATAAATAGGAATTTAATACTGAAAAATGCTGAAAACATATAAAAAATATGTGTTTGCATTTTTCTTTATAATTATTTCTATAAAACTAGTGTAGCTAAAGAAAAGTAACTTAAAATAGATACATTATTTTCTCCTGATTTTAGGAAAACATCATATGTCTAGGTTTCCATGTAATTTATAGCAAATACAGGTGGCCCTCGGTTTACAACTGTTCAATTTGCACCGTTTCAGAATAACAACCTTTTTTTCCAGTCATGTGACTGATATTGAAAAGCATTGAGAAGCAGTGCATTGATTAAAATAGCCAGTAGGTGGAGCTGTCCGCTTGTGTTGCAGCAAAGATATGCAAGCCAAGCAAGCTGAAATTAATCAGTTTAACCAGACCTGAGCTATCGAGCAGCTTGCAAAGGAACAAGATCTTCCTGTCTATAAATTAGTCCAGATTGGAATGCATAAAAAGAACTGTTTGCAGAAAAAAAGTCTGTGTTGTATGATTATTTTATTAGGTTTATAATGCTGTTTAGCAAATGTTTTTGTTTATTTAACTTAGTTTAATTATATATTCTGTGTTGTGTGATTATTTTATTAGGTTTATAATGCTTTAAATGCTGTTTAGCATTTAAAGTCTTCATTTCAAAGCTTTAAAAATAATATATTAGGTGTTACTTATGACAATTTTGAGAGGGACCTGGAACCTAATTCCCTCACTTCACATTGACTTACATTATACTTCACATTGACTTACATTATAAAATGGTTTCAATTTACAACGGTTTTGATTTTCAACCATTCCTTCTGGAACCTAACCCCAGCGTAAACTGAGGGCTACCTGTATAGGTCAACTACTACAAGGATGGAATAATTGGTTTAATGCTAAAAAAGGGCTCCATCTGTTAAGCAGTGGATTCTGCTTCGGAGTCCAATTGTTTAAGGCTCGCCTGAAACGGACGTTAAGAAGCAGAGGTCATAAGAACCCTGCTTCTTAACCTGTCCGCCACCTTTTAAGTGGGGGATTGAAAGATCCCGATCTGATCGGGATGATTGACAGCCCCTGCTAGCAGCCGATTGGCCGCCAGTGAGAAGGGGGCTGCATTGCACTAGCATTTCACTAGAAATGCTTTTGCAATAATAAATGCCGACAGCGTATGCATTTAGCAATGTCAAGGGGACATGATCCTCTATAGCTAATAGGGATGGGCGAATGTTTCGCAACATTCGAAAACAAAACAAATTTTAACACATTCTTTCGTTTGAATCGAATTTTGAATGTATACATAACATTCTAACATTCGATTTTCGAATGTTCGGTTTCGAATTTTATGAATTCATTCGAAAATATTATTTTCGAAAAATTTGAATTTATATTTGTAATAGTATTTCTAATGCTTTCTTTAAAGGGACATTAAACACTAAATACATGCTAGATAGAATGATGCATTCAAAGAAAAGATTAGTCCATGACTAACATGTAGATGTATTTTTTAAAGTTTCATTAGTTGTTTAAAAAGTGACAAAATAAGTGTAAAGTTTTAGTGTCTATAAAACACTGGGAGCTGCCATGTTGTAACTTGTGTTACCTTCTCTGCTGTGGCCAATTAGAGACAGTTATAAATAGGTCACTCGAGTGTGCAGCTAATGGTTGTGCTGGATTTAACAGTGTTCTGCACTTCCATTTCTAACAGGAACTGAAAAGCTCACAATTTCAGAATGGAATTACAGGCAAGAGGACAAAATAAATAATGAAAGTATAGCAAAAGAGTTGTTTTATATATTCAATTTATCATTTTATATTACCATCTCAAAGTGTTTAATGTCCCTTTAAATGTAATATTTGAATTATACAATATTCGAATTCTAAAAATTCGAATTTATATATTTGTAATAGTATTTCTAATGCTTTCTTTAAATGTAATATTCGAATTATGCAATATTCGAATTCAAAAAATTTGAATTTATATGTTTGTAATAGTATTTCTAATGCTTTCTTTAAATGTAATATTCGAATTATGCAATATTCTATATAGAAACATTCGAAATTATATATTTGTATCTATTATGTATCAATTTTCTAGATTCCCTCCCTACCACATGAACTATTGAATATTATTTGTTAAATAGAATGTTAAATTCGAAATTTCGAATGTGGACATTCGATAAAATTATAAACATTCGAATTTAAAAATGACATTCGAAAACTGTAAATAGCATTCGATTATAGAATTTTTAAGAATATTCGTTCTTATCAACATTCGGATTTATAATTCGAATTTCGGTAATAACATTCGTTCTAACATTCGAAATTCGAAAATGTACACATTCGCCCATCCCTAATAGCGAATCACGTCTGCTCGACATTTAATAAATGTACCCCTTAGACTGTAAACTTAATAGAACATAATAGGAGTCACCCGATCTAAAACAAAAGTATAAATCTGGAGAAACTAGATGTCCCAGGGTATTTACCTAGAAGCATTTTGACACATTTCATTTACCCCTTT